>NC_084656.1:14816735-15116735 GCF_019802595.1 Syngnathoides biaculeatus | reverse complement strand
CTGAAATTTCTACAAGTCATGATACATCGAGAATAATATACTGTCTGTTTGGAAAAACCCATCTACCGGGAGGTTGTTGGGACTTTCGGGTTGTCCCATCATGCGTCACCAGAGCAAGTTAGTTGTTTATTTTTGGCAGACTTTTTTTAAATGCTAGATGCCCTTCTTAATACAATCCACCCATATTTTTTAATCCGGGTTTGGAAGTGAAACTCGTTCAGCTCCACGGCCAGAGAGAAAACATTTCTAGGTCATAAATATAAAACAGTCCAATTAAAAATAGTACGTACAGTAATAAAGCATTCCCTCGTGTCACGTGACGACACACAATGCACGGCAAACCAGTTCTTTGTGCACCTTTTTAATTTTTGTTTTAACCTCGAAACATCATAAATTGAGGACGTAGTACATGGGATGTTCTTCTAACAGTGACTGTGTAACTTGTACACACACTTGTACACTGTTGGAGTATGCGCGTTGTCGTAAGAGCTGGTTCAATGAACAGCGGCCTTCTTTTGCCCCAGAGGTCCAAAGGGCCATTGATGGCCTTTATGTTGCTGCTTAGCTGATAACGCATCGCATCGCCACCTAATGTCCTTTCTCCTCTCTCGCACTCTCCCAACATTTGCTCACTTCCCTTTTTTTCCCCCCCACTTATCTGTCTTGCGCTCCGTTTATTTCCCTGCGGCCTTCCTCTCTGTCTCTCCACCGTGTTTGTCTGCAGGAATGAATCAGACGTAAGAGGCCAAACAAGATTTTCAACCCATTGCTTTTGATTAAGTGACTTAACACAGAGGTCTGCGGCCCGGCAATATCACTAATGGTCCGAAGAAAGAGAGATAGTGTTTGGGGGGAACGGCGGGTTGAAGACGAAGCAGGGAGGGCAAAAGATGGAGAGAGGCAGACGTGGGCTACCATTATCCTAAAGGAGAAAGTGATTATGAACGTAAAAGGAGCTTTGCGCTCATAGCTTTCTCCACAGCAAGTTTAGTTGGAGAATTAAAAT
Organism: Syngnathoides biaculeatus; assembly: GCF_019802595.1. Taxonomy (NCBI): domain Eukaryota; kingdom Metazoa; phylum Chordata; class Actinopteri; order Syngnathiformes; family Syngnathidae; genus Syngnathoides; species Syngnathoides biaculeatus. Next base: position 15,115,729 of record NC_084656.1, on the reverse strand, counting down.
TAAGCTGGATTTAGATCCACGCAAATGCTTTTTAGTCAGAGGAAGCATGAGGGGGTGGGAGAAGTGAAGGCCTTCTGTAGAAGACAAAGTTGCACCACTTGAACTGTGCACGGCTTGCTCCTGTATAGAATTTCAGAGATGTACTCCTTTTCATTAGTATCATTACCCAGTGGTGAGATTGTATTTTAGAGATTCAGATCAGATGCACATGGATTCTGTTTTTCTGTTTCTCCATTTTTTTTCAATGTAAATTGGTAAATGTAATGGCTCAAATGCAATATAGTAGACTCGAGTCACCCTGGCGAGGAACAGTAAAAGTTAATAAACAGACGAGCATTTCTAATTCCCTTTCTGGCTTTTAGCAGCGGATAACAAATGCCGCTCTTATTGAAATGCAAACCATATGTCGCTACTTATCAGATTTCCTGCAGGGTATCAAAACAATTTGGGATATGATCTCTGTTGATGACATGATATACTTAAAGCATCCCCTAAAAAAACATGAAAACACATTTCTATAATCATTTGGTTTTTGTGGATTGGTTTTGAATGGTTTTATCAAAACAACACATTTGAGCCTTCAATGTTACAAACACTTTCTGAACTTGCATGTTTTTTTTTTTGTATTACTCTTTGAAAAGACTGATGTGGTTTTTCGGGTAATATGCGACAGTTACACTTTGATGCACTATTCAAACATTCAATATGAATGTCTAGAATGTTCTTTGGCTCGAGTTTGAACATGTTGTGGGGCTTACCAATGGGATCTTGTGAACAAAATGTCTGGTGAGGGAATGGGATGAGATTTGAAAGACACCAGTGAGACATGAATTGACATATGAGGACCATTAGAGACTTTTGGCTCCTCCAAGTTGCATTTCCTAAATGAGGCAACATAATGAACACGAATATACTTGCCTAAATCTCTCTACTATTGCTTTTTGCACCAGTCGCAAAGTCACCCCCAAAAGTTGAAGTACTCTCTGAGGTGAGGTTTAGCGATTTTTGCCAACATGTGTACATTCAGTGTTGGTATGGCTTGCTCTCTGCACATTAGCGGTAATTATAGTCAGTAATAACCCTAACGAGGAGAGAGGGACTGGCTGTGTGCGGAGCAGCAATTACATGATAATCAGCTACCATGTTGTTGGAAGTAATTAGACAATGTTGTGAGGAGATTTAGATCTCACATATTTACTACTGCAGTGTGGATGGGGTTGCGCCTAGTGCACGTGTAACAATCAGTGCAGTTGGACAGAATGAGTCAGCAGTTAATTGTGAGCCATACGGTATGTACTGCTTGCTCCACAGGTGATGGATTTGCGTACCTTTATGAAAAATAGCACAATGGTGTCAAGCGATCATCCCCTCGGATTTGCCAGAGGACCCACGGTGCAGCTGCTTGAGAAAAATAAAGAAATTAAATCTGCTAAGATAGCGTCAGCTACACGTTCAGAGAAAAACATTGCTTGAAGTTAATCTCCAAAAAGGGGTACCATACCAAAAAAAAGTTAGAAATGGTGTGGCATTGTGGTTGTCACACAAGGCACTTCACAATCGCAACTTATAAATGTTGTTTGATTTTCAAATACCCTTGATGTTAACCATGAATTAATTAAAATTAAATAGCAAAAAATACTGCAGCAAACAATGACCAAACCGATTTTTTGGGTTTTTTTTTTTTTTGTCAAGAAATTGGGGAAAAGGGCTATTGAAAGAGATGACCCAGATAGTTGCAGCTCTTCAAGCCCGACACTTCAGCTCCACAGTGGACTTCTGTGTCAAGTTAATTCGGTGTTAACGTGTTCAAGCGTCAATTGTTTTGTGCATGAAGTCTATAATTGTTTGACTGGGAGGAGGACGCGTGTTATTTAGCTCTACGCCAAGTGGCATTTAGGCTCAGTTGCAAGAGCAGAGTTGTGACACTGATACGCACGCACGTTAATTGTATGTTGCGTTAACGAGACGCAGGGGACGCGGGAGGGAGGGAAGGAGATGGGGAGAGAAGAAACGGACAGAGATCAGCCAATGACCTATGTGATGGAAAAAAGACTTCTGACAGCTCATTGCCCAATCCTTTCAACCTCCATCTCTCTGTGTCTATATTTTTGTGTGCTCATGGCACAGAGGGTGATTGGCTATTAAAACACTGTAGAGTTAAGCATAAAATCACTCACTGAATGCTTTTATTGCCGACCATTCTATTAATTCAATTGCAGTTTCGGGAGAGAATCTCTTTTTCTGCGATCTTATTAAACCTTGAAACTAACAGAGTACGTGGTAATAGAGACATAATCACTGTGATGCTTGTGAAAATTATTCACTGTATTGGCAGTGATATTTGCTTTTTAGTCAAAACTGAAGATTGCAATCCTGATAACAGAGTAACTGTTGACAGTCTATATTTCATTGTGTCACCCAGAGAAAATGATCGTGCGACTCAGTGTTACGGTGCTTTAGAGCAAGTTTCAGCTCATTGTTTAGCACTCCGTCCATGACTGTTACCATTTTGGTTCACTCTAACATCTGTCATTGTTTCATTTTCGGACGCAGCAGGTAGCTGCTGTCAAGAACAGGAGAGAGAAAGAGAGAGAGAGGGAAAAAATATACTCTAAAAATACTTTGCTCTATATGCTTTATAGCAAAGATTGGACACCTAAATATGCACCTAAATGTCTATTATAATATATACAATAAGATGAAGTCGTTCTCTTGGAAACTGTCACGTTTCATTGTTAAAAAAAAGAATATCATCAGACTGAAAATGTAAACAAAGTCAAACACAAGCTCTTCCATTGTAATGCCAACAGTTGATTTATTTATGCTCTTTCAAGTAATGTGAAGTGATCCAGGATCAACTTGTGAATTGTATAGGGAATGTTTTAAGAATTTCACAATTTAATCATTTAAAATGTAATCTAATTAAATATTTCATAATATAATCATGTAATCATTAATTAGAATGATTCTAATTTATAACATATATAGTAAAAGTAATTACTGTTTGACAACACCATACACATTGCAAGCCCTAGTGACATTTTATACTTATTGTTCAAATTAATAAGCATTTTTGTTTGTAGAAAAAAAAGATATGCAATCCTGAATAACCTGCTAATATTACATGGCATTCCACATGATGGCTTTTAAAATTTCAGTTATGGCTGTAACTTGTCATTGTTAACTGTGACAACATGACTGGCTCATTCATGAAGTAAACTAATTTGATTTGTTGACACGAGCAATAATTTCCACTTCAGCGGAACACAATTCAGAGAAAAATGACAACTGCAGTCAGTCTGCAAACAATCATTTGCAACCTCACTACCTTTCTGCCAGAAAAACAAAATTTATTCACTGGTAGTTCCCTGGTTTCTACTAATTCTGAACTAATGTGTATATGATTTGTGTGAGTGTGCATGCAATCACGCATATGTGTAACTGACAGCGGAGGAAAGGGTCGACCTCCTAATTACTGCTGCAGTGATGGGATGAGAGATGCGCTGGACAAAGGTTAATAGCCCGGTTGTCCAACAAGAAGCCCAAGCAGAGTAGCGGGAGGAACAGGAGGGAAGAGAGAGCTTTATTAAGGAAGAAAGAAGCAGCATGTTCCAGATTTATTAAAAAAAAAGAAGTATTGCGTGTTACAAGGGGGTGTCAATGTAGAAACAAAAGAGGACAAATGCTGAGGAGTAAAGGAAACTCGGATGAAGGGACAAATACTCATTAGCAATATCAATGAAAGCCCCCATTAGAATAAACTACTGACAGAGGTCATGCACCCGTCTAAACAATTATAAAGGTTTCCAGTAGTTATTTGCACATCAGCAATATGTCGGTGATTATGTTTTAAACAGAGGTCAATTTAATTATTTACCAATGCAGATATCCTATTGAAGTATTTTGTTTGCACACCTCCCAAATTAGGACAGATTCTGTAATTACAATGATAGTTAAAGAATGTTATGAAATGTTCCACATATACAAGATTGAGAATGTCTCCAAATTAGAAAACCGATCACAAGAAGTCGCAGATCTAAAATAAAAGTCACTCCCCGACTGTTTGTCTGGTACAGGTTGTCTGTTGCCTGCAGCAGTGAAAGGTGATTAGACAGTCTGGGAAAAAAATGTATAAGAAGACATAACCTCATCAGGAATTTAGAACAGCTCTCAGAGTCAGACGAGAAATGCACCAAGTGACATCTATAACCTAGTTAAAACAGTCGAGATTTGGCTTCAGTTTCATTCACATTTAGCCATTAATTTCAAATAATCATACAAAGTGACAATTGCAGTGGAATAACCAATTCATATTTACATGAGCCTTCAATTACCCAAACACTGATGTCTTTGGAATGTGGTGGTGCGGGGGTTGGAGTACCTAGACACAATGCAAGCAAACTCTGGGAGAAGATGCAAACTTTTCACAGGAAGACCAGAGCTGAAATTTGAACCCAGAAACTAGGAAATGTAGAAAATTGTCACAGGTAAGAGTAGAACACAAACACAGGTGATGACCAGCAGGGGAGAGGAACCTAGCACAACTCTGCGAGCCTCTCGATGATGATGGCATTGGAAAAAGAAGTGGTGGCAAAGGAAGGAACCTGAGGGCATCCTGAAGGTTGGCAACCTTTTGTATCCTGGCTTCTCTGCTATCTCACAGCCTGGATACGCACCAACACTTGAGTAGCCAGGTCGAATACACCATTTAGTGGGGACATTAGAATATAAGACACCACGAAATTAATTCCTTGATGTCATCAGGTAGGTTATAGAGCAGAGCATCATAGAGACCGGAGAAATACCAATCACTCTGAAGGGCCTTGGTGCAAAAATCAGTGGAATAGTCTTACACTGCCTGATTCCCCTGATGCATGTTCATCAAGCCCTATGCTGCGTTGGAAATAAAAACCCCTCATGCCAAAAAAGTTGCAGGAGCCCTTTGGAAAATGACTGGAAAAACGTGTCGACCGGAGTCCATGCAGTTCCCCAAGGATGAAACCTTCATGTCAGATGATTAATGGTGAAAGCAAAGTTGGCTTCTTCAGGAGCAAATTTGTGGGGTTGCACTTGAAACTGCAAGGAACAGATCTACTGGAAGGGAGCAGAAGTCTGAGTCTCTTGCATAACATTCTGGGGTCCCTACTTAGGGTGCAGTGGAGTTCAAAGGTGGAGGGGTTGCTCCGGGCATGGTGCTGCTTGGTGAAGGAGTTAGAATGAATGAGTGACTGAGTAAGTAAGTAGTGGTTGACTGCTAATTTGAATCATCTGTGCACCGAGGTGAGAAGAGTGACTCGTGAGGTGGTCCTGGCTAACATATATTTACTTATATATTTATTGCATAGTTATATTCAAAGTTACAGTGACTGTTATAACATAAATAATTGATTATTTGTATTCAGAGTGAAATATATCCACAAATCAGCTCTCAAATGTCTTTTTTTAACACAAAATCCAAATGTGTACTTTGTGTGTGTATATATATATATATATATATATGTATATATATATATGTATATGTACTATAAATTTCATGTAACAGAAGCTATAGAATTTAAAAAGTTTTTCTTTAAATGATACTTCAACAAATGCCATTACATTTTTAATTTGATTCCCATAATATGATAAACTAGTAAATAAATGTCATTACAATAAACTATCAAGAATAAATAACACTCCCGGGCAGACATGTAACTGAAAACAATATTTATCAAAAGCCAGAATGATAATTGGCCATGTCTAATTAAAATGCCTTTATTTAATTTTTAATCAAAACAGTTAAAAAAAAAAAAAAAAAAAAAATTCAGTTTTGCCCTGGGACAGATCCTAGTAAATACGTTAAGGACTTGTATAAATGCCCCGTCACTTGTTTCACCCCTCGGCGGGCTGTCCGGAGGCGTGTGGCGGAGTCTGATCGTGAAAATGAAAAACTGATTGTGGTGTCTGCTTTTGTAATTAATTAACCTGATTGATTCTGACTGCGGCTTGGTTTTGAGTGGCATTTCATCAAAATGTTCCTTACTTAACACCCTGTCTTCCTATTAATAAAACAACAATTAAAACAGGCATTTGCATCTAACATTATACCCTCTATTAACTCGAGGAGGAGCGGATGGGGTGGGGGGGGGGGTCGCATGGGTAGCATACACAAACAAAATAAGACTGCTACACATAAAAAAACTCAAATGCAACTGCATATACAGATGAGCTCAAGCACACACAGACACACGCACGGACCAAAACACTTTTAACTCCCCTCTGCCTAACTGATTTATGGGAAATTTGACCGCCAGTTCCATGACCCCGCGACGGTACTCCACGACTGACCCCTACTATCCCAACGCAAACGCACGCGCACACACGTCATCATTTGTAGGAATATGAGTTGCCTCGCCAAAGAATGGGTCCATGGGCTGTCCTTGAGGCTGATTGGCTAAGAGTTGTCAAACGATCACAGCGGCAGCGAGGAGGGCCCCCCTCCCCTCCAAAATCAATTTCAATCAACGCGGAGACGCAATATTATCAGATGTCAAGTCCACCATGGCCCTCGGCCCTGTGGCGCAGCAAAAAATTATTCCTGACAGCCACTTGGCAACTTAATTAAGTGCCCCCCAAAAAAAGGCTGGGAAGTCAGGAGGGGAAGCATGGCGCTGTGGGAGCGGGAGGGGGCGATTAAGATTCAAAATACCTCAATCGGTCAGTTGGTCTTTTTGTCCGGATGACTTGGTCGCATTGACAGGTCCTCAGAATGATAGCCTCACTGGGGAGCAATCTGGAGCAGAGGGATGGGGGCAGGGGGCACGCTTGGGAGAAGTTTGGGGGGGGGGGGGGCTAAACTAAGGGTTATGGGGTGAATAAGAAGAGGAAAAGTATATGGAGTGGAATGATCAAAACAAAGAAGAACATGCTCAAACTAATTAAAGGAATCGAGAAAATACACATGAGATGAAGCAATCAAACACATATGCAACACCATTTAACCACTAGACTGGATATTTGTTGCAGATATCTGTAATTCAGTTTTCCCTGGGCCAAAATATAGGAATAATTATTTTCTCCAATTTCTCCATTTCAGATATTTTCAGTGGCACTTCACTTTGGACATGTGATGTCTCTTTAGCCAGTGATGTGCATGGGCTTTGCCATTACAGAGATGTACAATTCTTTTGCAGGTCTCTGCTCGTCAGTTTCATATTTGCCGCGTCAGTTTGGCTGGCATTAATTTAAGGTATGTTGAATTCACCTCAGTTCAAGAACTCTACTGTACATGTTCACTTCCAGATGTCTTAAATTAAGTTTTCACCAATGCAAAAAGATTTTGGAGATATGTGTTACTGAAATCATGCCTACTCAAAACGATACTTTAGATATGTCAAACTTGCAAATACCTACATTTGTTTTAGGTATCAGTAGTTGGATATAGCAGATATATGAAATTGAAACGTACATAGTATAAACATATTTACAGATCTCTATCAGTCATCGTGACAGGTCACAATCATTTATATTGAATGAAAATTCTTTGTATTAAAAATGTATTTAAGATTCGACTGAAAGAGAGTCAATACTTAGTCAAAAAAAAACTAGTAAATGTAAAATCTGTGTGGCATCCAATATATGTCAAACAGTGATATTGCTCGCACAATTTTTGGGGTGTCAACGTCGACAGCAAGGAAGACGTCCGAGAAAAGCGTAGTTGTTGAAATGTTGTAGCACTTTGTCATGGCAAAACAAGAAGATGCGATAGACATGGATTAGGTGAGTGACGGATGCAGCATTTGGAATAGGGAAGTGAGGTTCCATTTATCGACCAGGATTTCTCTCCCCACGCGCCCACACAGGTTTGATATTGAAATGATTCCTGTGGAAATAAATCACATTTCGATTGACTGGTAATTGCAGAGGATCGATCAACACGTTCCGCGTGGCTCTCTCCGGGATTTTGCCTTTGTTCACAAGACACACAAGCACACGCTCACCGGCTGTGGACGAGGAGTCGGGATCTCAAGGGAGAAGCGAGAACTGATTGAGCGAATCAGTAAACATGAGCTGCTGATTGTCCATATGCAGATGACTCAAATGGGGGAAAGCTGGCGGAAAGGGTCGAGACGAAAGGAGGAAAGATGAGAATAACTGTTAGAATGCAGTGCCATCCACATAAAAAAAAAAACTTGTTCTAGTATTTTTATTGTTGTAGTGACGTGTCATATGGATAGCTCACTTTGGAATTGTCTCCATTTCCTCTGAATGCTGGAGAAATCCACGACTGATTCATGAATGAGTAATTCTGATCAATTTGGCAATCTGTCAGCGGTTAGAGATCCGTCTCCCTCGCGTTAAAGTATGATTTATAAATGGCTGGAGGTCATTATGAAGCGATGGACTCTCTCGAGGTCTCAATAAGAATGGCCTTTCTTTTCCTGTTCTCTGTGTGACAGGGACAAGCATGTTGTCAATACAGAAATGAATGCTGTAGGGCTGAAAGGAACACGCAACTACATTATGAACAGGCGCATGCCATCACGCACTTGTGTACTGGAAAAAAAACATCCAGGGATCGAAGTCATGTGCCCGCCAACACACAGAAATACAGAAACTCGTCGAGAATAGTCGTACACAAGATCCCAATCCTGCAACTACTTTGTATACACACACTAGGATGACTCTAGTAGATATACTTACATTACTTGTTGACAGAGTTGTCAATACCTACTTTGATTACCTCCTCAAACAAAAAACAGTTTTATTTTTCTACACACAAGTGATTCATACTTTAGAGGCCTAATACGATGAAATCTCTAAATTTGAGAACGAAACATGTTCTCAGGTCAAACTATTCGGCCGACCATAAAATTTTAGTAAGTGTAAAGGCAAGTTTTAAGCAGAATGACCTTTAATGGTCACATGACTGTAAAAATAATTTCAGCACGTTATTACACATTTCACTTTATAACATTATTACTATAGTAGTTTGGCGATGGCAACCACTCAGTAAGGTCTTGCAAGGTATGCTGATGTCTTGAACGATCTCATGCATGATAACACTTGGAATGAAAATGTTTCGTGGCCACACTTAAGCAATTAAAATTAACTGCAAGCAGCAATGAACAGTGCCCTCCACACTTCTTTTTTGGGGTGCATTCTCTAAATCATTGTCAATTTATGACATCATGCTCCGCCCTCATTAGGTCAAGGATACCTGCTTCTGATAGGGACTCATTTGGAAGAATTCCCATATAGGACTTTGTCCAAAAAAAAAAAAAAAAAATGTGTAATTTACCCCCTAAAGGACAGATTATTTTTTTCCCCCCCTAACCATATAAGGAGCACTTCAAATAAGTTTTGGGAGTTCTGTTCAGTTCTCCATAAATACATAAATCTTTACCACAACGCATGCAAAAGCATATATATTAAATGTATTCCACTCGGGCGTTAACAGACCTTTCTAAAAAACCCTAGTACTCTTTGACCGCTATTAGTTTGTCGTAATACGGTTGTTTTTTCCAGAATTTCCAATCCCTGTGAAAGGCAACATTTGGATACTTTTATCACTCACCCACACAAAACTACACACACCTTCGGGTGCTTTGTGTAAATAAGCGTGAGTGCATCCCTGTAGGTTGGTCACAACATCCATCCATCTGGCCCTGCCTTGGGTCATCATACACACACTCACGCAAGTTACCCCATTCACACAAGCGCCACACCGTCTTCCTTTTCCCTTCCGTCTTCTCTCATCCTCGGAAGCTCACACATACAGTACACAGGCACATATTCGCTCTTCCAGCCTGCAGCCATCATTTAGTGGTTTGTGTTCAGGGAGTGTTTTGGATGTGTAACACTAGACATGACAAGAGGAGACCCAGGATGACAGAACACTGTCCAGAGGTCAGTGTGTGTGCACGCGTGCGTGCATGTGAGTCCTAATGTTTTCAAGCACCTGCCCCTACCTCTTAATGCCTTTGTCTGCCGCATACTGACACATTCCAGGTACACGGGAGCTTTATGTGGGCTCATTGTGTTTTGATTTTGCCATTTTCAAAGTTCCATAGGACTGCAGCACTTCCTGTGTGTCTCTTTGTTTTCTATTTTTGTGACGGGGGATTCTTTGAAAAGTAATTTCGACCCTCTGTATAATCCACATATGTACTGTATTTAGGATACTATGCTACCACATAGTACCTAATAAACCACCTTTGAAAAGGAATTCGCCCACTGCCAGGTGGCTACTGGGCACTCACAGATCACTTGCACCAACGGAGTGGCCTCACCTCCGGCTGAGTCCCGTAGGCAAGTGGCCAAGGCAGCTCGCTATTAGCCACTAGCCGCTAACACTAGCGCACAAAAATAGCCATTGTGGGGATGTTTTAGAATAAATATGTTGGCTTTGGTTCCTCTTTAACAATATTTCTCCCGATTAGGAAAAAGAAGAACCATCTTGATAAGATAATTATTAATGACCAGTCCTCCCCCCCAAAAAACGTTATACGCTTTATTACACATTTCACTTTTTAACTGGCATATTGGAACTGGTGGAAAATCCATCCATCCATCCATTTTCTTAGCTGCTTATCCTCACGAGGGTCAGGGGAGTGCTCGACCCTATCACAGCTATCAACATGGAGGAGGCAGGGTACACCCTGATCTAGTTGTCAGCCGATCTGATGGCACATTGAGACAAACAGCCGCACTCACAATCACACTTATGGGCAGTCAAGAGTGTCCAATTAATGTTGCATGTTTTTGGGATGTGGGAGGAAACCGGAGTGGCCGGAGAAACCCCATGCAGGAGAACACGGAGAACATGCAAACTCTACATAGGCAGGTCTGAGATTGAACCCAGGACCTCAGAACTGTGAGGCCAATGCTTTCCAGCTGCTCCACCGTGCCGCCATGCTGGTGGAAAATATAACTCAAAAAAAAAAAAAAAAATTGCGTAGTTACAAAATAAAACCAGTAACAGTGCTAAAAATTGCTTACCGGAATGAACACTTCCACTCAGTAATCCACATGATCATCGGGGATCGTGTCCAACTGGTGTTGAATTGAAACACTCGTTGACTCAAACAAGTTAAGAAGAAGTAAAACGAATGTTTTTCACTTAACATCACATTCTTATTCTGTTTTCACTTTCTTTCACTCACCAGTGACACATCCCCCCAAAAAGCCAAAGGAACAAGCAAAAAGTGCATCTTTTGATGCTTGCTGAAATTGGGTTCAGTCAGGTACATTAGCGATGGTTCTCATTGGGCCTCACATTTAAAACCTCGTATTGAAAAATGAAATTTCAGGCATAGATTTTGGTCGAGCTTCAAGGCGACCGACTTTGGAGTTTCCACTGTACTACTCTGCTCTATCTTTTTTATGCAGGCCAACGTGCACGCAAACACAAGCGGAGAGTGCACGTTCCCGCTGGTTTGCCATTTCTACTCGCAACCGCACCTTTTATGGTTTGAAATATTGATAAGTTGCCTTGCAACATTAATATCGTAAATGGTTTACAAGAACACTTAAATAAAATCTCGTTCACAGCCGCTATTCCTATCACCTCTCTTCATCCCTCCCTCCTCGCCCGGAGCTGTTATTTTGTTTTTCATTTTAGTAATGCATTCATCTGTTGGAGAAGCGTGTTTGGGGGTGGAGGGGTGTGTATTTGAGGAAGAACAAGAAGATTAAAGAGAGTGGGTGCACAAATAAGCATCGTCTTAACTTTTGCAAGTGTACACGTGAAATGATTGAAGAAGTGTGACTGTGAGGCATAATTTTGGGTACAGGGAGCAAACGTACACTGCAGAAACTCATATCTAACCAAGATTACATTTCGCTAGTAAACAAAATCTGCTTGTTCTTTATCTGCCAAAACATTTCTTCTAACCGAGAGTTTTGTTGAAGAGTATTTCCCTTGCATTAAGCATGTTTCATTTTTATTAATATTAAAAAATTTAAGGCGTTATAACTTGAGGTTTTATTACTTGTTATGAGTACATTTATCTTAAAATTAGAAATAACAAAATCTCTTGGTGTATATACAAAAACACTGTTGCTTAAACAATTAAAAGCCTACAGTACTTTTGCTTTTGTACTACGCACTACCGAATAGAACTGCATCATGTTCATTTTCATCCATCCAGCCATCCATTTTCTTTTCCGCTTATCCTCACAAGGGTCGGGGGGAGTGCTGGAGCCTATCCCAGCGGTCAACGGGAAGGAGGCAGGGCAGGGCACATTGTGACAAACAGTCAGAATCCCACCTAGGGGCAATTTAGAGTGTCCAATTAATGTTACATGTTTTGGGATGTGGGAGGAAACCAGAGTGCCTGGAGAAAACCTATGCAAGCACAGGGAGAATATGCAAACTCCACACAGGCAGGGCCGGGATCGAACCCTGATCCTCAGAACTGTGAGGCCAACGCTTTACCAGCTGCCCCACTGTGCCGCCATGTTTGATTTCATCTTTTCCAATAGAAAAATCCAGTGAAAGAATAAAATGAAACTGATGAAGACTCAATTATTCTGAGGAAAAAAAATGTGTATGTTTATGAACTGACATATTTTTTTAACACACAAAGGCCAAAAATGTTTTCCCATGTCCTTCCAGTATTTGACAAGATTTATCCCCGCTGAGATTTCAAGAGCCTGATCGAGAGTTTTAAAGGGATTAGAACAGGATTAGGCCCCAATAGAGGGGGATTAGCCCCTAGAGTCTTACAGCTGCCCACATAGCAGGTATAACTCTCTCTCTCTCACACACACACACACACACATGCACACACACACACATTTACACACTGTTGCTGTGTTATCAACTCGGCAAGTTAGGCCCACTTTAATTAATGCTTTCCTCTGTGACCGTGGACGTGAGTTGCAATATAGACAATCAATGCAAAATGGCAATATGCACTTAACATCCATTGGACTGTAGCGAATTACTGGCAGTGTGAGGCCTTGAAATTGGAACTACCATGAGAAAATTAAAAATAATTTGATTAAAAAGGAAATCAACTCTGCCTCGAACAAGTCTCAATGGAGCGTTGAGTTTATTTCAAAAAAATTAAACGTGAAAATAGTCCTTAAAAATAGTGATTCCCGTGCTAATCTCAGTCATCTTGATCAATAAAATACATAGGGTTCCAATTAGAAGTAATGGCATGAACTTGATGATCTACAGTACGAGACAGTAGTGTATTCATGCAAGTCTGTACCTGCCATTCATTTTCTAACAGGCTCTCCCTCATCAGGGTCTCAGGTGGTCTGCAGCCGATCACATCTGATCTCGCGTGAGAGGCGGCGTACCTCCTGGACATGTCAGCAGACAACCGCAGGTACGTGATGATATACAGTATATACAGTAATATGAATGTACATTTATATGAGCAGCCCAGTCCAGGGACTTCACATATGTAGACATTCACATAATATTCACACAAACAAAGGACCTCTTGAACTCATAGCCATCCAAGTGCAGCATCCTTCAAAAAGATGAATAATTGGTGTGTGTGGGTGCGCGTGTGGGTGGGTGTATGTGTGTGTCACTGGGCAGTTTTTTTTTTTTTTTTTTTTGGCAGAGGAATCCAAATGGAGAAGAGTGATAGAACGGCATACAGTGAGGTTCATCAAAGTCGGTGTGTGCAGTGGCCCTCATTTTTCATTGGCTGAGAGACCTCGCGCACCTGCGACAGCCGAGCCCACCTGAGAGAGAAAAATGAGAGAGGTGAGGAAAGATGGTGACAGAGAAATAGAGTAAGAAGCAAAGTGGAGAAAGAGTTGCCCGAAGAAAGCCGGGGTGCGAGGGGGAAACGACGCTCGCTCGCTGGGACAGTTTGAACGACAGCGTTCTGCCTTTTACATTTCACACCCGGACGCTCGCCGCACTGCCCGGGGGGGTGAAGCGAGGAGGACGTGTGTGTGCTGTGGCTTGTTTTGCTCAAGGGAGAAAGACAGAGAAATACATTCTGAGGATGTTATTATCATACGTTTACCTTGTGTTTGACTCACCGGGGGACTAAAAGAGACGCACAAAAAAAATAAAAAACAGGAAGTGCACATGCCTTCATGTTCAAGTGCCAATACTAGCATGAACTTCTTTATAAAGCACGCTCTAAATTGTAAACATAAAATGGATCTGCTCCTGGATGATGGCTGAACTCCCTCCAATATGTTTGAATTCAGTCAATAATGGCAGTGTTTTTTGAACAATATGAAAGCAGAATAAATGGCCTTTTGAATTTGGATTACCATGGGCGAGTTAAACTTCATGCATTGACCTGTGAATATTCTTTGTCTTACGCTTAAGATATATTCTACTGAGCAGCCATTCAAGATATCTAAACTCCCCCCCCCCCCTCCAATTACGTAATACTGTCATCATAGTGTATAAACTTTGCGTTTGACTGATTTTTAAAAAAGCTAAATTTCGTGAGATTTATGTTTTATGAGAAGCAACAGCTAATGTCTTTTTTTCCTCTCCTGATCTACCCTCCATTCGTGAAATATAATTCATTTTACGTAACTGCACAACACAAAATAAGACCTGTCTGGGAGACGCCACTTAAATTCTGAAATAATTTTGCAAAGTGCAAATTCTGATGAAATCGCATGTGAGTGCTGAAGTGCAAAACTGAAATTCTGTTGAATGAATGGAAATGTCTAATGTGAAAGCAATTACAAAATATGATGGAGATGATTATATAAAGGAAATATTTGAATTTGGGATTTTTTTGATATTTTACTTATATTGATAGTTTAAAGCGGAAATCGTTTGAATTGGTTGAAAAATAATGAGATTGAAAGTCCGTATTCTGACATTTTTGGGATGGAAAATGAGAGCTTCCCCTTGCTGGTCTTTATTTTGTGATATTTAGACCTCCACAGATTGACTCTCATGAGTTTAGCACCAAAGTGTCAATTTCATTTCAAAAAAAAAAACAACCTTAATTTTGTCATACTTGTGTCCAGAAAAGTCCTCTCTGACAGCTACTTCTGTTTGAAGCAGTTTTGTATCTGCTTTCACTATTTGGCAGGGACTACCCATTTCCTCTGATCGGTTGGCTCCACGTAGTAGACTTCCTTGTAAGAGCAAACGTGTTTGTTGTGTCGACAGCTTCGCAGGTTGTTGTTGTAGCCAGGCATTGTTCACTCGACTTCTAGTTCCAGGACGGCAGCCACTTCCTTCGGGTATTTCCACAGGTACATTAGAGTCAGCGTAGTGAGAGCCGCTGCGCAGTTGAAGATGTCCTGCGTGTCGTGAGGGCCCTGTCCGCATTTTGGGTAGAGGTTGACGACAGTATTGTCGAGACGAGCCATATAGTCATTGAGCATGCGGCTTCATCCGGAGTGGATTTGCGATAGTTTGGATCTTGTGGTCCGCGGAAGATCGATTTCGGTTTTGTGCACCTCAGGGGTAGGGTAGCCACCAAGGATTACTACCGGTTTGTAGCCGGCCACCGTGTCTTCAACTGCCGTTCGATGGAGCCTGCGTAGCCCGTCTTGGTAGGCTTGTTCATCGAACACTGTGTCGGTGGGGATGTCTTCTTCAATGTCTTGACGGTATTTACGGACGTCATGGCGAAGTAAGCGCGGTTGAGGTGGTTCGTTTGACACCTAATGGAACGGGTGCGCTTCCAGCGTAGCAGATACTGCCGGGTGAGTAGTTCGTTGTGTTCCTTCACCGGTAGGATTTTGGTCTCACAATGCAGGTGGTCCTCGTTAGCCATGGCCAGGCAGCTGGTGGTGACTCTGAGGGCGGCGGCGTTCTGCTGAGTCTGGAGCTTCTTCCAGTGAGATGAGGACGGACCTTCCGATGGCTTTGTACGTCACGGTGAGTGTCTCGGCACTCGGGCCCCAGCTTGAGGCGGAGATGGCTTTGAGTATGTTATTTTGTTGGTTGACACATTTGGCCCTGTACTCAGCGTGAGGACTGAAGCAATCGCAACTGGTCAGATCAGCTTTGCTAGTGATGTAGATAAGTTTGAAAAATTCCAAATATCTGATTGCAGGGCTTTCACAGAAAAACGTCTGGAACTCAAGAATGGGTGGACAATTTTAAGGAATTAAGGATCCCATGGCTACTTTCTTAACAAATCTGACACTTCTTGGAACTATTTTTCCAAAACTGCCCACAAAATGTCAATATATATGTATTTTTTTATAATATTCACGTCCCACATAAGGACTGAACGTGTGTTTATGTGTATGTTTGTTGCTGAACAGGTTTCTTGGTCACTCGGTTGTCGGCATCGTGACCGCGCAATGTCCGTCGTGCCTGTCATCGCCCGTTTGATTATACACACACGGCTCGCCGTTGCTCCCGGCCATAGAAAGCCACCATCCGACCGCTACGTTACGCACTACACTCAACCCATCATTCAGACACTGTCACACAGACACGCACGCTTACAGACGCACACTTGCCAGTAAAGACACGTACAAATGGACACGATGTGACAGAAACATACTCGGGCACACATGGTCAAGCAGAACCACATATCACACACACACACACATTCAGACAGACTGTTTACACTAGAAATGAAGCTAATCCATCACCTGGAACTCACACAAACAAAAACAGCAGACATTGTCACCTTCACAGCTCACCTGTTATCATTGTGACATCCATACCCGGCAGACATTGGACTATTTGAGGGGAATTCTTAGATGCTTACACATAAACTCATGAATGTATGTGAAAAAATCCATACATAAATACAATGGAAAAACACAAATAAATAAAAGAAATGCCATATTTGTTCATTTTTCTTTATTACTCCAACAAAGAGGTAGTTTTCCTTGCTGTACGCTTTGGTGAGTCACTTCTCATCCAAAGTTTTACTGTCAGTGTATAGATTATGTTGGATTGGCACTGAATTTTACCAAGTAAGTTCCTCTTAAGTTTTTTCATGAAAATACAAACTGTGATCATGTCATCAAAAATAGAAACATACGGAGTTTAGATTTTAAAATTACTCTAAATTGTTAAACCAAGTTACACCCAAGTATCGTCACCTCTGCGGCATTACAGTCCTAAATCAGATTCATTGATTTTGATGTGTTCTTATTTCTATTTTTTTACCCTGTCTTACCAATCAGACGAGCTTTGCTCACAGTGAAAAGAGACTTTTTAGGTTTATTAACATAAGCCCCTCACAACATCTTAAATGTGTGGCTTTTAATGCTCATGTTATCCACTCCGAAAATAGGTTAGGACAGGATTTAATGAGATGTGGACTACATTTTAGTAAAATAATAAAAGCAGTGTCATAGGGAAGAGACGCTGGGTCTTAACTTTGTGTTGTTTGAATCCCGGTTACACAAAGACTTTTTTTGATTTATTGGTAATTACAGTTTTGTGTCGTCAAGCTGTATTTAGATGCTGAGAAGGTTCAGTTATTCAAACATTTTTGACACAAATGTAAGTTTCTAATTTCTGGTCGTGTTTTTAAAAAGTTACAATCTGAAAATTAGAATTGTATACGCTAAAAAAGTAAAATCAACATTCATGTGGAAATCTTTTATTCTGTGCTTCAATTTGTGCATTTTTCATCCCTGTGCATTCTCCTCTTCAGACTGGAGCAGTTTTGATTCTGGGAATTGATGCATAGACACCAAAGAGCTTCAATTCCCTGAGAACTTAGCCTGGCTCCAAGGCTGGTTCATGGAAACCTGGATTTTTCCTGAGACCCAAATGTTTCTGAAATAAATGAAGATGGTCACGTACACTTTTTGTTTTTCTTGTTTTTTAACCCTGCACTGTTCAGGTGCATGGCCTTGCAGAGTAACAAAAATTTATGGCTTTTGTGCTGGAATAGATTATCAATTACTACAGTTGGTTTTTCCTCTTTCAATGCTTCAAGTGGCGTTATCGCAAAAAAAGAAAAAAAAAAGGCTTCAGTCACACTTCAGCGCACTGTGACTGATGCGGACCCAAATTGCCCTCCAAAACAACAAGGACACAGCATTCCTTCAGAGAATCACTGGCTTGCATGCTTGACAAATGCAGGCCGCGAGCTCTGCAGTCGTGTCCAAGCAGCTTGCTGAAGGCTATAGAGCAAGCAGACTTTCATGGCTCTCTTGTCACTGGGCTGTAAATTCAGCGGATGGCTTCTGTCTCTGCGTATTGATCCGCTCCGTCACCTTGAACCTCGCTATTGACACATGGGGCGACGCTGAGTGGGGAAAAGCGGCAATTTACAGACCCTCAATTATTGCATTCATAGATGATGTCACAACAAGGGCACAGCGCTTTGGGACACGCACACGTTCGTGCAGTTTGCCGGGGGATCGAATCCATTTGTTTGGGCACCAAAGCACGCACGCACTCACACCAAATAAAAGCTACCCTAAACAGCACTTAATGGCACACTGTTAGCGCGTGTGTGAGCTGACGCACACATTGTATCTATGATTGGGTGAGTGCGGGTGTATGTTTCACCCCTGACAGCCTATCAAACGCCTGCTGTCCTTTTTGCTCCCCAGACAGATGGCTCATTGGACCATGTCATTAGCAGAGTACAGTTAGCCTTTATAATGTCATATTCAATACCATGTATTAATCGTACAATGGCATGGGCCAAAACGTCTGTTCACTGATGAAACCTCCAGCTCACCTCTTATGTTCTGGCCAAGATAAAAAGATTGTGTACATAAGCCACCATCATATGCAAATACTTTTCAATTTCATTTTCTATTCATTATTTTCGCAACAGCTATTGATTTTTAGTAAGCAGTAAAAAGTAGGCACTATTCCTCAAGGGTTCTGATACGGTAAGAGCAGTCCAGCTTGCTCCATCATTCTATCAGCTTGCAAAAGTAAAAATGATTTTCTTATTATAACAAGCATGTGTACTGTCAGAATTATTTTGAAATACATCATGGATTTAATGCACCGTATTATGCTCCAATATACATTCGAGATCAAAATTGCATTGGTATAATTGTGTCAATAATAAATAAATTCTTTATACTAGACAGTAGACACGTTCTATTTTTCAAAAAAAATTATACAATCAAACTTTGCCATCATAAAATCTTTACTACTGTTGAGGCAATTTTAAATTAACACTTTTGCACCGTGTGAAGAAAGCAGATTTGATAGGAATAATGAAGCCAAGATTGGTATGCATAACATATTGCAGTAATGACCACTTCAGCCAGAAAAAAAGTTATATGCCTCTTAAAGTAAATCACCACATCATGCATTTCATGCTCCCTGGAACTCTATTCTTGTCACTTTCAAATAGCGTGAATGTATTGTCAATTTAGCCATATTCCAGTGAGAATCCAGGACAGTGTTAACTGTCATCGGTACATTGCCAACAAGTTCTATTGGCAGTTCTGTCGTTGTCATAATTCCGTTTTCCATCACTGGAACCCTTCTGCCTTCAGTGATATTGGAGAGGGGGGACATTCCTTTAGTAAATACTCACTGAGATGAAGTTTTGCCAGATTTGTTGACTCCATGTGGTTCAAATTCTGGAATTGTATGTAATTTTAAGGGTGTTTTGTTCAGCAAAATCTCGAGCAAACACAATTTAGTCATTAGCGATTCTTTTGTCATCACAGTGGAAGAAAGATAAAAGCATGCAGAGGCTAATCCAGTCATTACTGAAATTATAGTTGACATAGTAATGATGACTTCTTCGTTATCAAAATAGCTTTTAGTAATGAAAAGTGGATTTTTCTCATACCTGTTTAGAAACAAGTGTTTTGGGCTTGTGCCTTTAATTAAAATGAAGCAATTTTGTACCATCATTGGATTTGGGTGTATTTTCCATCTTCTTTCAAATTAAATTTGGTAAGGATAGATGACATTTTATCTCCCACGTAATAATTCAGTTATTAAGCTAATACTTCAAATAAGGTCTGAAGTGCGGTATATCACTTAAGCACAGTATTCCAAAATAGAGCAAACTCAGGCGAACCACTCTTCACAAAGCAATTACGATCTTTCACTGACCCAACTTCTGGTCCTGACCTTCACATTAAGCATGTATTATATATTGCATATTGCATTACAAATGGATTTAAAATTGGAGCTATATCAGATTTCACATATCTGATTCAGTAAGTAGTGGCCAGGGGCCACCCAGCCATCATTACTACTATATTCACAA
Organism: Syngnathoides biaculeatus; assembly: GCF_019802595.1. Classification (NCBI taxonomy): domain Eukaryota; kingdom Metazoa; phylum Chordata; class Actinopteri; order Syngnathiformes; family Syngnathidae; genus Syngnathoides; species Syngnathoides biaculeatus. The sequence goes on along the minus strand of NC_084656.1, from coordinate 15,095,618 downwards.
TCCATTGATGCATTGATGAGATCATGAAAAATTGCACGTGCGTGTGTCTCTGCTCTCCTAAGGACTCACCCCGACATGTCCTGACACTCATAAATACACACACACACAGAAAAGGAGACACGCTCCCCAAGGCCTGAGGGCTCTCAGTGTTGACCGTAGCGGACGTGGGTCAGAATAAAAGGGCAAATAGAAAGAGGCTCTTAGCAGCCCACACAGATGGGCCTATGTCACACACACACACACACACACAAACAAACACATCCACACAGTGGGAGGTCAGGGTTCACCTGGAAGGTCTGCTCACCGTCCATCCATCAGTTTTATTACTGACCCATGTCAAAATGTTGAGTGGACAAGAGACAAGGGAAACAGAGGACAGTGACGGATTGTTTAGTTGGAAAAACGTCGGAAAGAAAGTACTTTCAAAACAGATAGATGGGGAGATGGAGCAAACTATGGCGCATTGTGGATGAGCTTTCGTACAATTCGTGTTGTAAATATGAAAAGGAAACCCATAATAGAAACTCCGTTTTCGAGAGAAATTGAGTTTTAGTTAGTGAGTAAAAAAATAAGATAATCTTAAATTGGTTCCATGCCGCGAAGTCCTCCTTTGCACGGAAAAAGCAATAATTCTACAGTTGGTTTATGCAGCTCCCTACCAACAATCTGAATAAAGACACTGCAGTACTTCTTACAAGAAAAATAAACAATCACTGGATTACATACATTTTGAAAATAAATCATGTTATATTGTTCAATGTCAATAGTTACTCCCCAACATTACAAAGCCCGCAGTTCGGCTTTATTGCTCGATGAGTTGCGCCCTTAGTCATATGAGACGTGACGCTGCCGTAAAGTTGTATGACGGTTGGTAGTTACTGTTTTTCCTAAAAATCATATCTGTACTTTTCCTACTTTTCTTTTTTCACACGATAGGTTCACCCTTTGAGGGAATTTTTTTTCAAATTATGGAAAAACTGGAGGTCAACAAGTGTTGGAATGGATTGTGTTGGACTCTCGAGGCTCCGCTGTTTGCTTTTATTGACATTACCTTTCAATTTTAGGGCAAGTTTTTTTTACATATGGTATGTTTCATATCTCAGCGGTTAGTTGACAAGTCCATGATGTATCCCGATGGGTTTGGTTCCAGCTGCAATTACAATAAGCCATATAAAAATGGATGGGTAGATGTTTTTGATCTGCTTCATGACAATATTCATTTGCAGTGTATTCATTATAGTTAAAGATAAAATGATTTTTTTCCCCAGATCGCATACATCTATTTATGTATGAATATGGTGTAGTTTCATGGACCGAGTAAAGTTCAGAAACAGCTTTAAAACTGTCTCCCTGAAGTGTCTGCGTGCGTGTGTGTGTTCCCTTTCTTTTCTTTTTCCGATGGTTCCCATGGGAAAAAAATGGTCATTTTGTCCTGTCAGTTTCCCCTCTGATTTTCTTCCCACATTGCCTGTCCAATAATGGCAGTTTAATTTGCCAGCCAATTACACCTGAGCGGTATTTAAATGAGCCAATCAGCACGGCTGACAGAATGACGAGTCACTCTCGTTGGCGCTCAGACTCAGAGGTCAATTTACTCTTGGTCTCAGTATGTTCGCACAGTTGTAAGAGAGCCCCCTGATCACACTGTTGAAAGATTTGACCTGAGAGGCCATGACAGTGTTCCACTTACTATTTCACACATCACATCATCTCTCTATGTGTGTATTTAAAGGAGAATGAATCATTTTGTTGTTACTATGAGAGTCCAGTTAATAACATTCAGCAGTTTCTCCTTGCAGGATAAGTTCTAATTCCATGTCCACATTTTTTTCACTTCATGATTTTGTCATTTTCTGATTTGTCTTGCAACTCAGACAAAATAACTCAAGAGTGTGCAAAAAATTGTGTATCTTAAGAAAACCTGAGCATTATCCACATAATTTTGTTCAAGTTCAGGTTGAAAAGATACCAATATATTTTTTTATAGGTGGCACGGTGACCCGCCTGTGTGGAGTTTGCATGTTCTCCCCGTGCATGTGTGGGTTTTCTTTGGGCACTCCGGTTTCCTCCCACATCCCAAAAACCTGCAACGTTAATTGGACACTCTAAATTGCCCCTAGGTGTGATTGGAAGTGCGGCTGTTTGTCTCTATGTGCCCTGCGATTGGCTGGCAACCAGTTCAGGGTGTACCCCGGCTCCTGCCCATTGATGGCTGGGATAGGCTCCATCACTCCCCGCGACCTTTGTGAGGATAAGTAGCTAAAAAATGGATGAATGGATGGATAGTACTTGACGAGTCCTAACTTCCTTCCAGCACCAGCCGACTCTTTTCCAGAAAGCATTCTACAAAAATGCTGGAAACGGCATAAGACCCTTCATAAATAAAATTATTTAAACTGCGTTAAAGTTATGTTTCGCTACTTGAGTTATTGTTTCCTGATGTTTATATTTGCTTGATGATCTTAAACACTAAATTGGTGAAACTCTGCAAGCATACAAGAATTTGAGAAGGGGACAAATACTACAGGATGTATACAAAGTGTCTCTTTAACCCTTGCGTGGCTTTATTCACCTTGAGATATCGTAGTGAATATTGCATGTACATACCAATGGTAGTCCTTGTGCCACAGAAGCAACAAAAAAGGCAAAATAAAGGAGTCGTTTAAAGACAAGAAAATGTATTAGACAAAAAGAGAGTGACAGGAGTTGAACTAAATCCTCTTTTATGCCTCCTGTAAATAACATCCAAGCATCCCATCCTTCTCATCTACATAATGGGGGACTTAGCCGCTCATAAGCCTAGAATGCGTGATATAAATTGGGAAAAGCTTTGGTGGGCTGATGGATGGGGCCTTTCTTTCTAGAAGTGTACACGTTTTTATGGGATAGGTACTTCTAATCCCAGCCTTTCCCTGTTCTCCCAAAGGTAATTCTCAATGCTCATAACTACTTTCAGTAATTGTATTTTTAATACAAAACAATGGTTAAGTAAAAATAACCTCAGCCTAATATCTTTAGATTAAATACATCTCTTAACACGCTGACTTTGTCCTTTTAAGCCACACCTCAATACAACCTAATGCACACAGTGTGGGCACACAGAACTCGGATACTTACAGTCACAATAGCATAACTACACTTAAAAATATTAAACATGGCTAGGAGGGATAGAAATGTGCACTTTTAAATATGTGACCTGACCTGGTAGTTTTAATTTAATTTTTTTGGCACCCCCTGATATGATTTGGTTTTAGCTGATTATTTTTCCATGGACAAAAAGCCTTTGTGCACACCTCTTTTTGGAGGGGCGGCAGTGGCTGTCAAGGGCCACAGTAACACCCACCCATTTTCTGAGCCGCTGATCCTCATGAGGGTCACGGGAGTGCTGGAGCCAATCCCAGCTGTCACCGAGTTGGAGGTGGGGTACAGCACGAACTGGTTGTCAGCCAGTCGCCACAGTAACATCCTAACCTTAATTGTGTTCCATATTATTTTGATGGTTTCCTCCGGGCACTCCGGTTTCCTCCCACATTCCAAAAAACATGCAACATTAATTGGACACTCTAAATTGCCCCTAAGTGTGATTGGGAGTGCAGGTGTTTGTCTCTATCTGCCCTGTGATTGGCTGGCAACCAGTTCAGGGTGTACCCTGCCTCCTGCCCGTTGACAGCTGGGACAGGCTCCAGCACTCCCCGCGACCCTCGTGAGAATAAACGGTGAAGAAAATGGATGGATTATTTTGATGTATTTGTATTGCATTGTTTTAATCAGCTGCAGTTTGTGTACATAGATGGTATCTGTTGTCATTAAAAAAAAAGTCATCATATTGAAATTACAATTGAAATTCAATTTTTCTAATATTTGATATTAATATTTTCAGGAACTCATTTTAGCCATTCCCAGTTGTGACTCTCAAATCCCCCTTTGTTCTCTCCACTGTTTGAAGGAGATAATAATTCTGTTTACTATTGGCATTGTTGCGAGTCTCTCTTTTTTTTTTTTTTATAGCTGCTGCTGAGATCATAAAAGTTGTTAAATATAAACTGACAGCACTTTAACTGAAGAAACAAGTTTCGCTCTTGCTTGTCAAAATAAAAAGCACCACTTTTAAAATAAAATTGGCCATATTTTGCATATGATTTGAACTTCATAAAAACTTGGCAAGGGCCCATCAAAGACTAGACTATTTAAGACTTTACCCTGATCGGTCTTATAGTGTTGCATTGTTACATTGTTTTCAGCACTTTTGTACTCTGAATAACACAAACTACATTACATCTCTTCAACAAACTCCATCTGCAAGTCTTGTCAGTGACAAAATGTGTGCTGGGGAAGACAAATGGCGAGTGCAAAAATACACATAGTTAGAAAACAAATGGTCAAAAAGTGGCGTAAATGATTTGTCACTTTCTGAAATTGAGGGTTAAAGCCTCAACACTTCAGCCAAAATGAAAAGCAACACACACAATATCGTTCCTTAATGACATCTGGACACCTCCGGTTCAGGGACGGCTGCACATAGAAACATTCTGATGCCAAAGACGCGGATACAGTACACACACCCGGGTCAACGCGCCGGTTGTTCACAAGAGCGGGTGGACCCCCAATGGTGACACTGACAGCCTCCTCCATTAACTCCATTTCACACATATCGAATGCAAGGATATGTGTCACTGTCTCGAGGTCAGAGACAAACGGATACCTGATGAGACGAGGTGAGATAGCGGCAAAATAAAATATAACAATGAGCAGAATACTGAAGAAAAGAGCAATCTCGCTTGAAATGATGTTAAGGGTACATTGACACCAGCAAGGTGCAGTAAAAACTGGGAAATGGGTTGCAGTATTTTACTACGAGTATTTTAAACATTCTTGTCTTTTTCCTTTTGTCTTCCATATACAGTAAATGTTACACCTTTATGAATACGTTTTTAGAAAAAATACATTTGCAAGTATCCCGAAATCCCCGAAAATTAGACACACTCCAGTTGAACCTCAACGATTAAACTGAAGTGTGATACCATTTAAAAAGAAAAAAAAGACATTAAAGAGAGTCATTAGCATCAGAAAAAAACCTTGGTTAGGACACCGCTGCCTACACAGGTAAAAACAAATGACACATTGCAACGTCATACTGTCCAAACTATGACATCATACTCATCACGCCTTCAAGAAATAAATTTTAACAATTTAGCTGCACGACAGCATAGAGATCCGTGCTGTTCTAAATTTCATTCCACTATGTTTTATTGTGCCTCAGTCTGTCCTCAAAGAACCTAAGAAATTGTCCTCTTCACTTTCTGGAATAAATAATCAGTGATCAATGCAGCATGAACTCCAGCCTTTGTTTCCTGTTGGACTTTGACCTCTTTCCTACTTCAAGGGACAAATTTAGTTCCTGGAAAAACTATGGGAAGACTGTAAAAACAACAGCTTTTATTCATTCTTCCTTTTTTTCTGTGTATACTCATTAGCATCACAAATGAGCTGGAGCCTGTCCCAGCTGTCTTTGGCCAAGAGCCAATTTACACTGTGGCCTGGTCGCCAGCCAATACCCGGTCTCCTACAAACAAACTCTTCATACCTATGGACAGTGTAGATTCTTCAATTAACCAAACATTTGTGCAATGTTAGGAGGAAGTAAAATTACCTGGAGAAAATAATAGAATTACAAATAGGAGACGAGCCACGTCAAAAGGCAATACTGTATGTGTCTTCTTTGTTTGTGCTTCGTTTGCGATGACAAACCAAACGAGCTTCGGCAGCTCGCTTAGTTAGTTAGCTAGCAGGGGAATCAGACAGTACTTAGGCCCCAATTATCCACTAAATCTGCCTCTCTCTAAATGAGATTATTGCTACACCCAGAAGCTGAAGCTCCCATTGGGTTCCATTAACTTTGATTACTCCTCATTATTTACTTACAGCTCTGCCACTGTTATTGCTTTCACTTACGCAGATGCCCAGACAGGGAGGACGCAAGCGGGGCGGTGATGCAAGCATGGACAGTTATATTTCATAAAAGCTTGAAGAGTGAAGAAGTTACGCCTAATTGCAGAACCCTAGAATGTAAGTAATGAATCCAAAAGTGGAGACTAGATGTTTTAAGGTTTTGCTTTTGAATCTGTTTTATTGTTTAAAAATTATCTGACAAAAAAGGGCAGCAAGAGAATATAATGATTAGCGCATCAGCCTCTCGGTCAAGATTTGAGAGGTTCTTGGTTCAAATCTTGAGTCTGGGCTTTTTGTGTGAAATTTGCATGTTTCCTGGCTTCCTTCGGGTGCTCCAGCTTCATTCCGAATATCAAAAACATCCATGGTAGTCTATTGAAACAATCCATATGACAGGTGCACCCCGTCTCTTGCTCAAAGTCAGCTGGGATAGGCTCCAACCGCCTTCTGACAGAATAGGATGAGTGCTATAGAGAATGGAAAAAAAGTATTAAGTCATTTTTCCTCTGAAGCATTCTATAAAGAATAGACACTTCTGGGCCAAGCCCAGCGCTCAGGGCACACATTACGGCTGGCACTTTTCTCACACTTTGGTATGTCATGTTTGGGTATATTTATGAAGCCAGTTACTACATTAAAATCAAGAGGCCACAGCTGTTCGCCTCCAAACTTTCTGACAGCAAAAGAAAAGCGCGGAAGGAGAAGTGTGCTGGGTGGCGAGAGCGCGGGGGTGGAGACAAATGCGGAGAGACTATGAAGTCGGCTCCAAGGCCTAATTTCACCGACATTGTCCCCAGCTTAATTGCAAAATTCCCTCCATGTCTCCTCCCTCCCCGTCGCGTGGCTCCACGGTGCTCCAAGGTAAAAAAAAAAAAAAAAAAAAAAAAAAAAAAAGAAGAAGCCAGGATCTAATTTCATTTTGGCTTGTCTTAGGACAACTCTTACATGTTTAATTCTATCCCAATTTCATGTAAACAGGCAGAAGACTTCCCCAGAGGGAAGGCAGTGCAGGCCAGGACCAGGCCTGTGCTATTTACTAATATAATTGCCCCACCTTTATTCTGTTCCTTGGTTTCTCTTTTTAAGCTTCTTTATCTTCACATCCTTCTTTCCCTCCATCCACTTTTCAAGTCACGCCATCTTGTCCTCCTCCTATCTCCTTCCCTTCATCCTCCACCCCTCTGGGCGAAGTCAACGTGTTTGTTATTGTGATTTCATATTTTCTTCCATCCGTCCCTGCCTCTGCAGCCTCTGGACATTGACTACAAAATCCATTATCATTTGTATATTTTAATTATGCAAATGAGGATAGCTCAGCTGGCCTGTTGGAGGCTGCAGGGGAGAAAGCAGGAACTCCATTGCGGGTGATTACAATTCATCCGCTCGTCTTGCTTTAATTGTAACAAGCTAATTACCGTGTTTCCATTTAGTTTGAACAATGCCAAAAAGAAAAGGGAGCAGTGATAGCTTGGACTAACTCGTGTGACGAAACTAGCTGAGAGGCATTCGAAGAGGGAGGTAGGGATGAGGGAAAACGGGAAAAGAGGCTTGAACTATCCTCAGAACACTGATGCAGCAGTATTTCACATGAACAATTCGTACTTATTGAGTTAAATTCAGCTTCATACAAGAGTAAAATACATCAGAGTACGCTGGAGCCAGACACGATGCAAATCAAGCCCGTTTCTAATTAAATTCCAAGTAGGCTGACTCACTTTTCAATGTGGGTTGACTTTCAGGAATCTTCAAGAGTCATAAGGCTCTATTTCTGTAGATTGGAATGATAAAATAATGGATTCAAGTTATTAATTATGAAAGCTCTATTATTGTACAGTGGGGGCGGGGCATACCAGTGTGCCAACCAAGCCAAAGCTGGCAAGGAAGTTCTGGATCCAGATGGTAGGGTAGTCAACTTAAACGAATCTACTAATAACATTAAGTAGATACTACAATTTGCATTTTGTCATCTGAGCAAGGATCATGTTGAGCCTGTTCCAAATCCTGACACAATCCCCCTCTTTACTGTCCAAGAAAACAAGTTTCAAAATGCCTCCTCTGTCCTGTGTATGTAGTTTAGAAGTGGAGCTCAGAGAAGTGAGTTTCCTAAAAAGTCATTCGGAAGCGTGGAGAGAGGTCAGGACAAAAATAGGACTCTCGTACCCCTTACATACAGTGCGAGCTTTAACTTAAAAGAACAAACCAGGTAGCGGACCAATGAAGACCGCGTTCGTGTTTGTGCTCGAGGTGTTCTTGCTCATCCTCTCTCAATTCAAAGTTCTTTTGCCACTGAAATGAGTACAGGGCTTCTGGGGATCAAGACCAGGCCTCAGCTGAACAAGATCTCATTATCTCTGCTTTACGTACATCCATTTGTGCACACACACACATTCAGCTTTGTAATCATTCACACACACACGTGCCCTGCCACTCTAAGGGGAACCTTATATATATATATATATATATATATATATATATGTCACAATAACCTTTACTGAACATGATTTCTTATCCAATGGTTCCTGAAACAGTTATTTCCCCAACATGTTCATTTTCTGGTGTCAAAACTCATCCATCTCATTCATATCCATGTTTTCATTGACAATACTATTCATACTATCTTCATTCAGCTAAACAAACATGAGACTTTTCAAAGTCACTGGCTCTATATCAGCTAGCGCAATAAAAAAAAAAAAAGACTGATTTCTAATACTTGATTTTGCCACAAGCTGTACTAAAAAAATAATGAACACACGATTCACTGTCATTGATCTGACAGATACTGTATGTACCCCCCAAAAAAAATTTAAATCTAACTTTGCCTTCTTGTCTCCAGCCTATGTCTTGGGGTGCACCCCTTGCCATCTACCACTTTCTCCATGCCCACCTACTTTGCGATGTCATCAGGGAAAGGCATGAAAGGTATTTGAAATTGTCTTCCTTAATCATTTCCCTGATCCCGCAGGACACGCAATGACATGATAGTGGAGTGGAGGGATGGAAAAGGGAGGGTGCCATGAAAGGAATATAGGCGTGGAGAGAAAACGCCGGAATCCACTTCAGCGAAGGCTTCTCCAAGGGTTTAGAAAGTAACGCCCGCTGACACAGATGGAACCAAGGAAGGGCCATAAATCAAACCTTCCAGGACCTGAACTCCATGAGTTTTTTGGTTGTACAGGAAAGAAATAATGACATTCTTTCCGAGTCTTTTTCGCAGTGAGATCTTAATTTTTTTGGAATTATGAAGAACCTCTAGACATCTACCAAGGCCTAGGAGTTTGAAAACTCTTACTGGTATGTTAACTCACAATGTGCTGAGCTGTTCCTTTGGTCCACTCCACTCCTGGAGGTGGTGGTAAAGCGCACTGGGCTTCCTATGTCATTTAATCTTTTTTGGAATGGATTATCGTAATAGATGTTTTGTCAAGTACTTGAGTAAGCTTTGCTACTAATGCATTTTATTCTCATGCAGGCTGGAGTTCTATCCTGATATTACATATGTTGGTCCTGTGCATATGATTAAAAACGCTGTGCAGCATTTGAGACAACAAAATCAGCTAAACTGTTATCAATGGTAATTAGCATTGGGATGCTAGCAATTACCATTTTACATAAAAAAAGAACTAGCTACCATTCAGCTCACTTATGAATCATATGTACATTTCACATCTAATAATGTCTTGAAAATCAGTTACAGACCCCTGCCCTGTCAGTTTTGGTAAAGTTTATCAGTGGCCCAACACGGCGTTCCTCTGCGATAAATGTGTGTGTGAAACATTGGTTATGGCAGCACAAACGTGGAAACACCGGCGCCACTTCACCGATTGAATTCTATGTTGACAAGCCTAGGTATGCAATTTTCCTTTTCATTATTCTTCTTTATTCAATTATGTGTATTGTTTGAAAATGGTCCCAAAAAATATTTCAGTTGCACCTGGAGTCATAGTGCAGACACTTAAGAGACTGTTACAATATGTTGCTGTTTTGTGAAATTATATCGTACTGTGTATAGTCGAGATAATTATTGTAAATGTTTCAGTCATGGAGTCAAAAAATAAAGACTAGGAAATATCTGATACGTAGAAGTTAGATCTGATCCTATTATAACTATAGATTATGTTCAATACAGCATACAGATGTCACACTATAAGTTCAAACCACTCTTTAAATACGAGAAAGTCTTAGTGCAAAGACTATCCTTGGTAAATATGTTGCAATCATTAAATCACCCACTATAGCTATTAAGGTCTGCTCAGGTGACCCGCATCAACAGATTTGATTAAAATGCAATGTTTTAAAACCGTTTTTCTATTTGATTTAACATATTTTATCCTAATAAATAAATGAAGTGAAATCTAAATCACATATTTGACATTTGATGGCATCACGTGTTTAACTATTTCTGATGAATGGTTAACCTTTAACTTCACCTTTCACATCCATTTCAGAGGCTTATAAAACTGCCACCAAGGGAGTAGAAATAGAACTAATCCCACAGTAAAGTTGGATTAAGATGCTGATATGGGAACTTCATGTTTGTATTTTTCCACAAACATTGTTGTTTTAGAAATATATGAATATATGTTCTCATTAGCATGATACCAACATGCTGCATTTGCCTTATCTGAAATTATGATCAATAATTTGTGTCTCTAACAAAACTGGATGTCAGTGATTAATCATTGTAGTTTAAAGTGAAGAACTGGAATAGTGCTCCAGCAAATCACATTAACCACACATCAACTTTGAGAGGTAAAAAAAAAAAAGGATTATAATAAAACCATGTTTGGTCGCCATGCTTTTCATACATTTACAAAGTAACTTTTCGGCAAGCTGTAAGGGGCAGGCTGGAGATATTTATGAGCACGTTCCAAATCCAACTTAACCAGGAGTTCAGGATCAGAGAGGGGAAGTGAGAGTTCTAAATCTAACATTCATTAAGAGATCAGACACTCAGAGGATCATCTTTAAACAGCCCCTGGAAAAATAACATTTTAAATCGCACAACATGACTTTACATGCACTTTTGCCTGTATGTACTGATTTTATTATCTTTTAATGTCCAAATCAAACATGTCTGGTTGGACAACCACAACCTATGCATGAGTGCTGTTCCTGCTCAGGTTTCTCACCACTGAGTAACTTCTGCATGAATGTAAGATGTGAGCACATCTTGAGGAAACTCTCAGGTGCACTCTCGGAAGTGTGTTAAATGTATGCCACTAAGAATTAAGCCTTAACTTCGGCCACAGTGTTCACAATCCTCATACGTGGTTTACTCTAGTTGCATGTCATGTGACCGCGTTCTTTGTTTCTACTGCTGTGCATTAAAATTGTCATGATTAAACCTCGTGGCCAATCACAGCACCACAGCATCTGGGATTTGTGATGCAGCATCTGGAGACTATGTTAATGGCCCACATATGTTTTGATTTTTTTCTAAATCAACATGTTGCTCCTGTTGGGAGAGGGTATTCGAAGGCTTACTGGGGATCGGAATAAATACAACTGAGTGTAGCTGTCATCATTAAGCAATGTACGCCTGGTGACAGAAAAACCGCCCAAACTGTGCAAGTGTCCCCGTGCACTCAGACTCTCAAATAGGCCCATCTGTCAATTTTACATTCTCTGATTCTTATCCAGCCGAGCCCTCGTGAGTGTAATGCAGCAGGGATTTCATGAAAAGACACAAACATATTTTGGATCCCTCATGCTCTTTGAAATCCAAGTTTTATAGTTAAAGCTGTTAAAGGAAGTGTATTTTAGGAGTCGAATGGCGCAGGGGGACAAATCAGGCCTACTGGAAATAAAATCTTTGTGCCGCTGTTTTTGTTTAGTGTAGAGGAATTGACATCCTTTCTTAATACTCTGTTCAGGTCCGTCAATGAAATATGCATTTCATTTTTGGTAAAAAAAAAAATTGAAAATATCCATCTGTCAATTTTCTATTCTAGCTTTTGTTGTTCAGCGTCACAGAGAGCTTGAGCCTGTTAAACCTGGCTTATTGCAAAAGACGAATGATACCCTGGACCGGTCGCTGGTCAATCAAAGGGCCCTCATAGAGACACACGACCACTCACACCATCACTGAGTGGGTACCGACGCCACGCTGCCATCGCTGCTATCAATTGAGTGACCTCGTGCACCGAGACCACCACTAAAATAGACAAAAATGAGCAAAGTCAAAAAAGTTGGCCCGAGCATTGTTGTAAAAATGACATTCAGCACATCATTTAAAAAAATAATAATTTCCATATAGTTGTATGGGCAGTATTTGAAGTCACAAGCCTATCGTGGTTCACACGCCTGACCTCGAGGCAGGTTGTGCTGGTTCATGTCCCACTCAGTGATTTGGGATATTAAACCTACATCCGATGTTATCTTGTTATCTTTCCATAAAGCAGAAGTTGTATGTGAACTAACTTTAAAATTAATCATATACATGCTAGTGTTGTGGAAATGGTGACCAAACAATGCATTAACAGATTAAAAAATGAATTGAAATGATTACATATGGAGATGTGAGACAAATTGTAATTATACAATACATTTGAGACAGAAAAGTTGTCCATCTTCATTATAATCTAAAGTTTCAACATCGATGCATTTCCAAAAATGTGTTTAAATCGAGCCAAAGATGCCAACCCTGTAATGAAATACCTGTGTTTTTAACTAACATGTAGATGTGGTGACTGTGAAATCTGTTTTTCCCCCCCATTTATCAAAGCATGACATCTGTCATTTAAAAAAAATAGATTATACCAGTGTTAAAGGGATAATAATCCACTAGAAGAAAAAAAAAAAAGATTCTTGTTGGTATTTGGACTTGAGGGTCAGTGTGTTTGTTAACACGACACATGCTTGTTTTTATGACACGTTTTAAAAACAACAGGGGCTCGCGTTTCCGTAAACATGAACATTGTCAGATCAGTGTCACACATCCCGCACGCCTCTTTCAGCCCTGCCTTTAATCCTGCACTTCCACTGCTTATTTACGAGTGAGTGGATCAGCGAGAGATCATCGAGAATCGCCATAACAATGATAATGATGATCAGATCTGTTTTGATGAACTGTCTTAATGTGACCTTTTAGTGCCGCCAAAACAATGCGCACGTAAACTCCACCCATATGTACTGCATCAGAAAATAAAAACGTTCATGGTGTGCATGCGACGGCACACACCGTGTAAGTAAGGGCTAGATTTTTGTGTCTGTGCATGCTGCCCACACAAACGTGGCTAATATAAATTATTTAAATACAAAATGCTAGAGCAGCTATTTGGCTGAAGAATAATTATTTTTCTGGAACAATAATTATTAGCCTTTAATTCTGTTGTTCACTGTTTTGCCCGTTGGCCCTTCTTTGTAAACCAAATGCTTTTTTTTTTTTATCATTCGGGGCCTGAAAGCAAACAGCATGAAGCATTTAACTTGAATATCAAATAATTAGAAATCAAATAATTGAAAAATGAAAGTGCAGCTTGATCGTTAATTGCCGTTTAAATGTACTGTATGAGGTTCCCGGAACAATGTCTTCTTGTGTGAAGTCATATTTAATATTTTCTTTCAATACTTGGGCTTGAATTGATTGCCTTTACTATTATGTGGATACTAGATAGTTATTTTCTCACATAGTGCATGATAAATCATCGTGTATAAATGACATGTTACAGTACCATGAAGCATTTGATGCAGTTTCTGCTCCAGACAATTTGCCCTGGAATCTTTGTGTTTGTCTGTTCTATGAGGCAAAACAAACAATGTACAGTATAAAGATTAACTGCTCATATTCTAATCTGGACAAGTCTGCTGCTGCTATACAGTATGTTTGATGGGATTACATACAGGATTACACAATTAAAGTGTGTCTGGTCGCGTGGCTTTTCGCTCTGTTGTGACACCGTGATGTTGTGAACATAAGCTGCGCCACACACGTTGCCAACAACGCATGGACAGGTATTTCCTGACCTCGTGGAATTGTGCTAACGCAGCAATTGTTTGGATTATCTGATAAATTTAGACTGTTATCTGATCCCGTGAGTAATTTGTTAGTTACCGAGTAATTTCCAGTTTCTATATTTATGGTCCTTTGTCGATTGTGGTAATAGACTTCTTCTTTTCCTTTCTGCTTGTCCCATTAGGGGTCGCCACAGCGTGTCATCTTTTTGCATCTCAGCCCATCTCGTGTATCTTCCTCTCTAACACCCACTTTCCTCATGTCTTCCCTCACAACATCCACCAACCTTTTCTTTGGTCATCCTTTTACTCTTTTGCTTGGCAGCTCCATCTTCAGCACCCTTCTACCAATATACTCACTCTCTCGCCTCTGAACATGTCCAAATCATCATAGTCTGCTCTCTCGAGCTTTGTCTCTAAAACATCCAACGTTTGCTTCCCTCCAATGAGCTCATTTCTAATCCTATCCAACCTGTTGACTCCGAGCGAGAACCTCAACATCTTCATTTCTGCCACCTCCAGTTCTGCTTCCTGTTGTTTCTTCAGTGTCACTGTCTTTAATCTGTAAATCTTGGCCAGCCTCACCATTGTTTTATAAACTTTTTCCTTCATCCTAGCAAAGACTCTTCTGTCACATAACACACCAGACACCTTCTGCCAGCTGTTCCAACCTGCTTGGACCCGTTTTTTCACTTCCTTACCACACTCACCATTGCTCTGTATTGTTGACCCCCATATTTGAAGTCGTCCACCCCCACTATCTATTCTCCCTGGACCTTCACTCTTCTTTCTCCGCCACTTACATTCATGCACATATATTCTGTTTTACTTCGGCTAATCTTCATTCCTCTCCTTCCCAGTGTGTGCCTCCATCTTTCTAATTGTTCCTCCACCGGCTCCCGCGCTTTCACTGCATATCACAATATCATCTGCAAACATCATGGTCCAACGGGACTCCACTCTAACCTCGTCGCCCGGATCCCTGATGCAGTCCCACCTCCACCTTAAATTCTTCTGACACACCAACGGCACACCTCACTGCTGTTATGCTGCCCTCATACATGTCCTTCTGTACTATTCTAACATATTTCTCCGCCCAACCAGACTTGTGCATGCAGTACCACAGTTCCTCTCTTGGTACTCTGTCATAGGCTTTCTCTAGACAACAAAGACACAATGTAGCTCCTTCTGAGCGTCTCTGTACTTTTAGCATCCTCAAGGCAAATAATGCATCTGTGGTACTCTTCCTAGGCATGAAACCATACTGTTGCTCGCAAATACTGACTTCTGACCCAAGTACCCTCTACTACTCTTTCTCATAACTTCCTTGTGTGGCTCATTAACTTTATTCCTCTATAGTTGCCACAAGTCTGCAAATCCCCTTTGTTCTTAAAAATGGGAACTAGCACACTTTTCCTCCATTCTTCAGGCATCTTCTCACCCGCTAGTATTCTGTGATTGTGGTAATAGACTGAATCTAAGTAAAAATGCAAAACAAAAATAACGTGCAAGGGGGCGTCATAGAGACATAGAACGCGTGTGTCTTGGGGGAGGGGGAGCACAGTACTTTTGTGGCACTTTTAACCACTCCGAGGCCACTTTTTTCCCCACCACAACTGCTAATCCCTGGGGGGTGCTGATCAATCATTTTCAGAGGCACTTTGAACTGCTCCGAGGTCACTTTTTGCTACACATCTAGTACTCAGAATAATATATAACCAAAAGTTGAAATACACTCTGCAAAAACAGACATTTCATTTTTGGTCTTGCTGTCACAAGTCAAATCAGACTAAACCTCTCCTGTTTCAGGTTAGTGAGGATCACCAAAATTATTTCATTTTGTTCAATGCCACAACAATGCAGACATCTCAGGAGGATTTAGGCCCACCTTATTTTGAAAAACTAAATCCTTTGACTCTCGGCTACAACTAGGAACGCCGAAGCTTCAGCTGCTTCCACAGGTTTTCGATTGGTCTGAAGTCCAGAGACTGACGAGCGTACACTGAATTCTTGAGCACATTCCTTGCAGGAGTTGTCCAACGCCAGCCAGCTGAGTTTACATTCTAACTAACGGCAACAATTAAATCCACACGATGATTAGAATCATCTTTGTGTTGCTCAATAATGATTCCCTCCCTCTGACAATCCCACAATCTCATTCTTGTGGAAGTCTTCCGTCTTCCCGCTCTCGGCTTTTATTCGACCCTTCCATGGCTCGCTATGCCGCCTGGTGATTAAGCAGTAAATTAACCTCCTGGCCTCATTAATAATAAACGGCTAGAGAAAGCTTTTGGTTGTTCCGTTTCCTGTCTGCTACACTAATAGACCTCTTAACGTTCACATTAACATAGCCCTTGTTTACTGGGGCTGAGGAGGCCGAAAACATGGAAGGGCACGAGGCGAGACGCATAAACGCATCGCGTATCTTATATAATGTACGGACACTTACTCGCATTTAAACCTCAGGGCCAAACCTCGGAGGTCATGTGACCGAATAATGCCTCCATAATGTTGAACATGTGGGATAAGCATGTTAAAAATGCAAGCTATCCTTGTACAACAGTTCCGTTTGTATTGTTCGGTTAATGTGTGTACATTTAATGTCTTCAAGATCTCAAATAAATCTATAGTCCATCTTCCCAAAAGAGATTCCGTTCAACTTTGGAGTTGCACTCGACTATATAATCTACACTGTTTACTTTTGTAACAATAACAACGTTATTATGGAAGCAGTTTGCGCTTCTCTTCAAATGTTCTCATATCATTTAAGATATTTCAGATATGAATGGCAAGTTATTAAGACTGAAATTCCTGTCAGGAAACAAAGCTCATACACACTCACACAGCAAGAAAATACAGTAAAAGCCTTATGGGAGCACATTTGTGGTATTTCATTTGAGCGTCTTCTTCGGGTCTAAGTGCCAATCTCGGTGAGTTGCCTTGATTTTATGCCCCACATAAAACAACGCTGTTTGCTCTTCAATGGCCTATTTAAGTTACATTACCTTCAAATATTCCCCAGTAAAGAAAATTAAGCTGTGATACTGTGAGATCATCCGGTTAGTTATCTTCTCCCCGTAGAAGGGGTCTCACTTTGACACCCTGTGGAGAAAAGAATGATTCTCCTGGACAAAAGGTAATAGTCTTATACAGTGTGCCACAAATAGTCCACTCACCCCCCCCCCCCCACCACCACCTTTCAATCCATAAAATTTACACGTTTATATGTGTTTTGTGCTGAAATATATACACGACAATACAAGAAAGAAACTAACGCAACAAAGGGGGTCAACACCTAGCTAATCTGTTAAAAATGGCTAATCCATTGAAGACAATTTTCATTTGTGGAGACATTGGATTTGGATGCGCTCAATAATATAATTGCTACTTTCTGAAAATAGTCCACTTTCTTGAATGGGGAGTTCCCTGAAATGGCGCAAACTACCCTAATTGTAAAATACATGATCCATCCATTTTCTTTGCCGCTTATCCTCACAAGGGTCGCTGGGAGTGCTGGAGCCTATCCCAGCTGTCAACGGGCAGGAGGCGGGGTACACCCTCAACTGGTTGCCAGCCAATCGCAGGGCAGATAGAGACAAACAACCGCACTCACAATCACACCTAGGGACAATTTAGTGTCCAATTAATGTTGCTTTTTTTTTGGGATGCGGGAGGAAACCGGAGTGCCCGGAGAAAACTCACGCAGGCACGGGGAGAACATGCAAACTCCACACAAGCAGTGCCGGGATCGAACCCAGGTCCTCAGAACTGTGAGGCCAATGCTTTACCAGCTGCTCCACCCTGCCGCCCTTTTTTCATGATCATTTCATCTTTTTTTTTCCATTTTACTCTGTGTGAGCGCAATTGAAAGTTAAATGTGTAAATTTAGCTCTTACATTAATCCTTAATTGGAGTTTGTGAATGAATTCAATCCCACCCTTGATCTGTCAAACAGTTGATGGATTTATAAATTATTATAATGAACTACCCAAATAAGTAAAAGTGAAACATTAGTGTGGTAAATATTTACATCCAAACTCCAAGCAGCTTCACTCCCACTGCGTGCATACTCGTACACGGAGTATCCCCCACCCCGCAACCCCTACACCTGACCTTGTAGTCAGTCTGCTTCCCCCTGCAGTCTGTCTGACTGCGCTGAAGCTAATTGGCTTCAGTTGACTGTTCGGCGTTGACGTCTCATTAGTCATTCCACTTAGAATAACTTGCACAGGTTTGCTTGTGTCCGGGGGTCATTAAAAGCAAAGCAAGCCTTTAATTATAAACTCTTGATGATTGTGTAAATAACCATCACCCGCCATGTCTGAATGCTCCAGCTCCTGCGCACTTGACGTAAAATGAGTTCATTGTGTCGGGGTTATCTGGAATTATCCAGGAGATAAATGTTGCAAAATATATATATAAATAATAATAAATTAACGAGCAGCAATAAAATACTGTAGAACTGCTTTTTGTGAATGAGTGGGAAATGCATCTGGACTATGTAAAACAATTAACTACACGTCCTGACTTTTATGTAGTTGACATGCATGATTTAGATTTTGCGCATGTCTACTGCCAAAAGGTCACAGGTCAATACTTTGACATATGTGGGACCAAATTGTTTGCGATCATTCTCAAAGTGCAGTATGACTACCGCTTATAGTATGCAGGCTCCCTCTTGTGATGTGTCATCAAATTACTGAATTAAATGTTCACACTATAAAATGTTCCTGTGATGTACACTTTTCAGTGCAGTACATTAGGTACCGTTTGGCTGGTTTTAACTTTGAAGTACAATACAGTTGCAGTTTCTTAATAGCCTGTTTGTTTTCCGACATTTGTAGTTTTTAAATGTATATTTTAGTTCAATGAGTTGCTTTATATTCTATATTTGAACACAGTATTAATGTTAAAACTGCATAAAGAGAGTGCTTTACATTATTGTTACAAATACCTTTCAGGAGTAAACCCTCCACATCATTTTAAATGAACCCTTATGCCTACTATGATGCCATATTTTAATATTGTCATGACGGGGATACTGAGAGTTAAGTATTTTCTATAGATGGTACTAGGTTATTTGCTTCTTTTTATCTTGAGTTGGATTTTTTTTTAAATCTGAGTTGAGGCACAGGAAATAGAAAAATGGAAAATAATCACTTTGAAGTAGTAGTAAAGATTTTATTATTATTATTATTATTTCCGAGAATGCGCATTTGACTAATCCCCTTGCCTAATGTGCTTGTCAATGAATTGCATGGTAATCTTCAGCGGTGCGTCTGTTGTGCTAATTGGTACAAGTGCCCAAGGCAGCCCCCCGGCCCCCATGCACATCTCCTTCACAAGACTGGCTATTTTTCCCTGAGCAACACTTTTGAGTATTAAATAGAAGCAGAACGGACAATCGGAATTTGCAAGTGCTAAAACTTCGAATGGTGGCTGTTTGATTTCATTATTTTCAATTTGAAATGTTGATATGCAGCCGTGCAGGAGGGATGGGGGGGGGGGGGGTTGACCTGCACGGACGGTAGCAATCCGCTTCAAAGCCGCACTTGTGTAATAAAATTCTGCAATCAAAATAATAATCCCAATTGTTATTTTTGCTCCAATTTTTTTTAAAAGATGTGTGTTAATTATAATGGCGCGCTAAATCTTTTACAAACGCAAGAGTTGCATTCACGAAAAGACAGCACAGCATTAAGTAAGGATTACATTTGGAGCGCCCATATTGTAGCCCACATCTGCTTTTTAATCGACACTAAATGAATGAAGCACTTTATTCTAGCCTCTATTCATATTTTTTTTGAAGCACGCCTTAATTGGTTTTTCCTACATTCCGAACAGAATGCAAATATCTATGAAATATCCGATAAATTCCCTCAATTTATTAATGGACGGGGCTTGATGATTATATAAAAGGGAGTTGGTATTGGGGGGCGCATTTTAGTATGGTAATCACTCACCTGGGGCGTGTTGCATTTATTGACAGCTCTGATGTTAAACGTCTCAAGCTCACTTAGTGTTGTACCTCTTAATTTATGATGTTTCCATCTCTCTTCAATGTGTGCAGTGTGCGCTTCACTGGTCTGAACCCTCCGAAGTCACACAAGCGAGTCTTTTATTTTTCCTTTTTTTCAAAGCATGATTAATTTCTCAGTGGGGCGACCGGCTAATACATTATGAAAACAGTGAAATGTATTCCAAAGGGGCGTAATGGCTGTATTGTATTGGAATAAGCCCTTTTGCCGCTTGACTTGGTTTAGTCATGCTCTGCTTTTAATAACATGTTGTCGGAAACATGAGGCGTTTAATTATTTCCGTCAGTTCTCATTTCGAGCGTGACAATAGTTGCGAATAAAGTTTTGAAAGCAATTCTATTCATATTGCATTGTTTAAATGCGACAGATAATCATCACAGAAACTCGATTTTCAAACTGAGCTAATATTACAATGTAAAAAAAAAATAAGAAAAAAAACTTTGTTCAAAACTGCCTTGTGACGTCAGTCGTCGCTCAGCCCCGCCCCCTGGATGTCACACCAGACAAAAGCACGCGCCGTGACGACGTAAATTGGTTTGAAAAGGAGCAGATGGGGCTTGCGCGAGTGCCGTCCACGTCCCCTGCACGCGCACATTTAAGAGCAGCTCTAAAAATGATGGCACCGGCCCAACTCAACTCGCACCTTAACCACAGTCCAAAAAATGTCATTATGAATTAACATTAAAGGAATGACACAGACCTCCGCTGCGCTTAAGTGGAAAACACGTGTTGAGAATAATATCTGAATTGAAAGGTGAAAGTGTTTAGCACATCTGCCTCACAGTCGCAGTCCTGGGTTCGATGCTCACCTCAGATTTTCCTTTGCGGACGCTACATATTTTTGGTAGAATGTGTGTGCTCCAAAACATGCGTGTTACATTAATTTAAGTCTAAATGTGGTGTTAATGGTTATTTTTATGTAACCTGTGAGGGTTGGCTACCAGTCCAGGGTGTACCCCGCCTCTCACCCGAAAGCCAGCTGGGAGAGGTTCCAGCAGCTCACCTTTGGACATGGATAGGAAATTAATATTTGAATTAATTAGGCACTTGCACAATATACTAAAATATTAATGTTAGCTTTAGCGCCATTTCAACAATAAATGATAATTATCTGAATGTGAATGATGCCCATTTAACAAAATGGCCACTGGGAAAGCTGTCCTGATAATTATGAACATTTTTCCCCCCACTTCTCCCTCCCACAAAGACATTTGAAGAGGATGACGACATTCTTCAATCTGGGTTACATGACTTTATTTTTAGGTCTGCGTGCTCCCATCTGTAATTTGGCTGCACATTTTTAGCGGATGGAGTAATTGAGCTTGCTCGATCAAGTGGAGCAGAGCTGAAACCTGTCGGGGACTTTTGAGTCAGTAACTTGTTTAGACTCTCGCCTGTTTCGTCAAATAAATAATGCTGCAACGTCAAAGATGCTCTTCCGGTGCATTGTTGCTGGCTTTTGTTGCACAACGCACTCATTTGGACCCGCAGCACGCAGATTTTGTAACTCGTGAAACAATTTGCACGATTAGGAAGGAAAGTGGGGGGAATGGCCTGGTGAAGAAGTAGTTTTACCCCGAGAGACACACTTTAATTTGCTATTCATTTGTCCTCATTAGGGTCATTGGTGAGCTGGAGCCCATGCCAGATGATTTGGGCTGCACACACCCTGGACTGGTCACAATTGCATGACACATGCTTTCGAAACAAGCATTCATCAGCCCATTCACACATGGACAATTTTGTCTTGAATGAACCTTTTTTCTTTTTAAGTATGGAAGGAAGCAGGAACCTGCAGAACATGCAACCTCCAATTTGGCCTGGAAGGGTTTTCAGCATATACTGCGTCATGCATCCATTTTCTGCACCATTTTTAACCACAACAGGAATAACATTCATAAAACAATATGGCACACATTTACAACCATAAAGACCGTAACACCAAACCATTGATGATCCCTGGCAATATAAGAACCCAACAACACTGAGGAGGAGGAGCGGTGGGGGGTGGTGATATTACATGTTTAATTGTAGCTTGTTCTAAAATGATTATTACAATCAGATTTTTGGCAAATGTCATCTCTTAAATGGACCTTAAACGACGCTATTTTATCGTTTTGCTTTATTATTATTTTTGAAATAACACCATGACAAAGTTTTTTTAAAAAAAATATGACCTCCCTTATGCTCTTCAATTATATTTGAGCTTCAAACGATACGGAAGCGCGACAAAAGTCTTTTTGTACTGCGAAGATCGCCCCCCCCCCCAAAAAAAAAAAAAAGAACTTACGTTTATTATAACAAAATGGCCACCCGTGACACGGTATGATAGTTTCTGTTGTGTTTTTTCATTCTGTTAAATTTTCGTTGCTTGAACTTCATATGATGCAAGTTGAAGTGGTGGGCTGAGCTCGAGCTGCACGCCAATCAAACTGGAGAGAGAGAGACAGAGAGAGAGAGAGAGAGAGAGAGAGAGCGAGAGAGAGAGCGAGAGAGAAGGATTAAGTCGGCTCTTGGCTCCTCAGAAAGGCGAATAAAAACGGATCGTGCGTCCGTGGTTTAGTCACATCTTAGGTGCAGCTTCACTGTAAATAGATCCGATAAAATCAAAATCAAAATACATATTTGCTGATTTACACAAAAAGAGAATTTTTTTGCTATGTAGGAGAAGCTGATTTGTCAAGTAATAGTTTTTTTTTTTTTGAAGTCGCAGTTTGGGGGACTCTCGGCTGATAGAGGTAAGCGCTCGATGATTGCAAGTTGACCCGTCAATGAGGAATTGGAAAGAAATAACTAAAGTCAGTCATTACTCGTTTCGATTAGAAATACTAATTATTTTGTGGTGTGGGCTCTATTACGGGAATCAATTTTTTTTGCTCGTTTAAAAAAAAAAAAGTATGCGGCGGCCATGAATAACCAACCACGTTAAATTGATTCCCCGTTTAGTAGAAGTGTAAAAATCAATTCAAAAAATTTCCTTCCAATGATATGCTTCGGCTCATAATTTGGCAACGATAAATTGTAAAATAGATGCAAAATTGCATACTTGCGTAGTAAAAGTTTTAGACTTCATTATCGTTTACGTGCTAAAATATTTTATCCGTGTTGCACACTCTAAATATGAGCGTCTTGAATATTTCCATTATAAACGCTGTTACCTTTAACTGTTTCTGTACACCTTAATGTTTTTATGCATAATACAACACACATGAATGATTTGTTTTCATATTTGACCTTTAACAAATAAACGGAATACATGGCCATCGGTTGTTGACGTCGGTTCGTTTTGTCGTTTCAAGTTAAAATGTGTTTTTACATGATTTCAATTCAACACACAAATGTCAAATCATATTTTTTTGCAGGAATACAGACTCCAAAATGATTTCTAATGGCTGACTCTAATGTACACATTTATTTGGGATGAAAATTTTTTAATGTCAGGGATTTATTGAAGCTGCAAGTTTCTGCATGAAAAGGAAACATTTTGTATTTTGATGAGTGCCAATCCTTCTCAAAATACTAAAGTTTGATTTATGCGTTTTGTACTGCGTTTTAGTAAAATAAAGCATAGCCATACCTTATATTCTACTATATTTTTTTCTTTCAATTTGAAAACTACAAACCATTGCTACACTCTGAATTTGTAACTGATTTAAATGTAGAATGGACAAGTATGCTATAGGTGCACCTCAAGTACATAGAGAGATGGTGACCTTTTAAAATACATATATATATTTTTTTAATTTGTAATACTTGTAATTTAATATAAATTTCACTTTAGCATATTTAATTAAAATTTACTGTACAGTTACTCAAAGACAGAGGTCTGAAAGCAAGGCTATGAATTTAATTTAAAGGCACACACTCCATCACTTGCAGTGCATGATAAATATCTATATTTTGTGTCCTGTTGAATTGGAAATGGCACGTTATTGCATTTATTCCTGCAGCTGCAACACATCTTGTTTGTTTTGTTGTTTTATTTCCTCTAATTTCTCTGTCTGCAGGTTGGCCGTGCCAGTATGGACAAGTCTCATCTCTCCAACCCAAATGACATCATCATGACAAGCTCAACAGGTCCGTACCCACAGGAAGCCCTGACTCCTCCCCGGCCCTCCCACCACCACTCCTCATCTTCCTTATCTTCGCCTTCACCTTCGTCGTCCTCCTCGCCCCTCAAGCCCAATCAGGTCGGCCAGGTCATCTTGTACGGCGTTCCGATCGTGTCGCTGGTCATCGACAACAACGAGAGACTTTGCTTGGCGCAAATTTCCAACACGCTCCTCAAAAACTACAGTTACAACGAGATCCATAACCGTCGTGTGGCACTGGGCATCACCTGTGTCCAGTGCACTCCCGTTCAGCTGGAAATCCTCCGCCGTGCCGGCGCCATGCCCATCTCGTCGCGCCGTTGCGGCATGATCACCAAACGCGAGGCCGAGCGCCTTTGCAAGTCCTTCCTGGGAGAGAACATCCCTCCCAAACTGCCCGACAACTTCGCCTTCGACGTGACGCACGAGTGTGCCTGGGGTTGCCGTGGTAACTTCATCCCCGCACGCTACAACAGCTCACGGGCCAAATGCATCAAGTGCTCCTTCTGCAATATGTACTTCTCCCCCAATAAGTTTATCTTCCATTCGCACCGCACGCCGGACGCCAAGTACACTCAACCCGATGCCGCCAACTTCAACTCCTGGCGGCGGCACCTCAAACTTAGCGACAAACACCCAGCTGATGAGCTGGTTTACGCTTGGGAAGACGTAAAGGCAATGTTTAACGGAGGAAGTCGGAAGAGGGCCTTGCCCTCCGGGGGCCACTGTCATCCCATGGCCCCTATGAAGACCGTAGGCTCGGTGGTACCTCACATGATGGGAGGTGACCTGGGCGCTCAGAAAAGAGCACACTTTGAAGATGAGGACGACTTGGAAGGAGGTGGTTTATCCCCCCGTAAGACGCCGCGTAGTTACCCCGTCATCCCCGTCCCAAGCAAAGGCTTCGGCATGCTCCAAAAGTTCCCCCCCACTTCGATTTTCCCATCTCCTTACCCCTTTCCCGCATTCAGCCTCTGTCAGCAGAAAAAAGAGGACAGTGACGTTTCGGTGGGACACAAAGGGACGGGGCTGTCGGGTCTTTTATGGCCCGGACGTAAGGACACTTTTTATCCGCCCTTTTGCATGTTTTGGCCCCCGAGAGCAGCAGGTGGGATCCCGGTGCCCACGTACCTGCAGCCCCAACCCAGCCTCTCCTCCCTGGCTGACAATCCCTCCATTCGGCAGGCCTTCCTGGATCTGTCTGACTCATCTGAACCCGGAGCTCCGACCGGCAACGGGAACGCTGTCAGTACAAACCCGACCCCCAACAACGGGGCCGCCGCATGTAGATCTGCTCTCTTTGAACCCGATTGTACAATGGTAACCCCTGACCTCCGGCCTGTGACTTCAGAGAGCTGGCTGAAACTCTTAGAAAACCCCACACTCCAAACCAGGAAGCCAAGCTACGGGTCAGCCTTCCGCCCTGTCATCAAGGATGCGGAGAGCATTGCCAAGCTCCACAGCAACGGCGGTGGCATCACCGGGGTGACGGATGAAGACTTGGGGGTCACCGTTGACCGGTCGGACCGCCACCCGCGGCTCTCGCCCAGCAGTAGTTGTAGTTACGGCAGCGAAAGCGGGGGCGAAGGAGAAGCGGAGGGAGGGGAAAGCGAGGAGGACGGGGAGGTGGATGTGGAGTCCTCCAAGCAGGAAGACGAAGAAGATGAGGGGGGCTTCGCCGGCCGGCCCCTGCAGACTCAAACAAACCTGTTCCTGCCCGCGGTGAGCAACACTGCCAGGGAGGATCGGGGGAAGGAAAGGGGGAACGTTGCGGCGTATCCCACCACTCCCCCTCCCTCCTCTGCGGACCCCATCCGACAGGAGTCGCCCAGCCTGCCTGCCTCCTCGCCCGCCAGCCTGCCGCTCTCCAGCTCCAGCCCGCCGCACAGAGAAGACCCAACTTACAAAAACGTAAATATGCCCGCAGGCCATGTCAGCTAATTATTATTTAAATGGTGTTGCAGCAGGCAGGGATGTGATCTGCATAAGAAGATTGATAGCCCCCCTCCTCCTCACTCCCTGTAGGAATTGAAACAGTCACCCCACCCTGATCCCGGCTAATAGACCCTGGCACGGGGGCCGTTTAATGGCCGCCGTCTGTTTGTTCTGTCATTGTACCCTCAGCCTGTTAGGGCAACTCTAATCTTGAACCTGTTGCCGCTTGCATTAACCTGGCCTCCGACGAAGGAGGCAGCAGTGGCAGCAGACAAATGCAAAGAGGAAAACCCCGATCGATACACCTAAAGTCTGTCATTAGAAAGAAATCCCAGTGCTGACTCAGTGAAAACAGGTTTTTATACATAATGAGCTACTGAAAAACCTTCTGTGCTCTACTGCTGTTCCAGTTTATGATGCATAGCAAGCAAATGTAATAAGAACTGCATCCTGTCTATGTGATTCCAGGTAGACAAAAACAGAAATGAAGGACTACCTGCCTACGCTACCAAAGACTCCATGTCAGGTAATTTAATATAACCCTTGTCTTACGTACGGCATATACACACAGTATCATTATTATAGCACCTATGATTTACTATCTATTTTTCAAAAAAATAAAACACTTTTTTTTTAATTTGGTGTCTGAGCAAGCTATTTTATGGCGGCTTTGTTCTATTGAGTGTATGACTGAAGGTTTTTATGTGTCACATATTTCTGGGATGTTTCATTTTCTGCTCTCATCTCACACACTGACGTCCTCTTCTTTTATTAAACACACACTCACACATTGCCACAATACGTGTACACACCTTATGTCTGACAAGATCATAAATGGCTGGTTCAAAAATCTTTTGTTTTTTTTCTTCAGATGAAAACAAAGAGCAGAGCAGCTTCTTTGGAGCTGAGAATGAGACATCAGTACCAGCACCGGACTATTGGAGGGAAAGCTCAGGTAGGTTTCTTCTTATTTTTTTCCCCCCATCTTCTTGAATGCTGTCAGGGAATGACAACCTGAAATTTAAAAGGAAAATGAATAGTGCAATTTGTAGATTAAGCAAAATGACTTATTTAAAGGGGGAGGGGGTGGATGGTACTTCGTAATAACTCATTTGGCTCTAATAAGGCACTTGTAATATATCTAATGAAATCCAGTAAGTGTCATGGAGGTATTTATTTAGCAATGGTGTAATGGTCTGCTCATCATAATCGAGCGTACCTCAACAGATTTGTGAAAATTCTGCTTCAGAGGGAATATTTTCCATGGGTTACTTAACTATTATATACCCCATAAATGTGGGGCATCCCCAGCAAATGAGATTTATTAATGTGCATAAAAACAGCCATGATCCCCAAGCATTAGTGTGCCGCGAGAGGTCATTGAGGGCGCCGTGGGAAATTATCCAGTTTCATGTTATTTCTTATTTATGAATTACAAATATGTCTTTGTTCACCCAGCGACGCAAGTTGCACAATTAGATGCGCTTCCTGACCGGAGGGACAATAAACCTGTTGCCGTTTGTAAACTAAATCGTCAAAGTTTCGCAGAGTGTGTCAGCTTTGTGTTCAATAAACAGGCCCACATTTCACACCGACCAAGGACATATGTCAGTAAATTGAGAAAAGGTAGATCATCATTATTTCGGTCTTCAAATGTGATACATTTTGTGTGGAAGTTTGCCCTGAGTTTTTTTTGTAATGCTAACTGGGTGCCTCAGCTCAATAAAAGCTGTGAAACATAATAATCTTAGTCTTAATGTTGCAAAAATAAGTCCACGTCAATTAAAAAAAAAGTCGATCAAATGTGCATTTAAGTTGAAAAAAAGAAAAGAAAAATGGCATTTACAATCATTCAACCACAGGCAAGTGTAAAAATAATCAGAATTCTGAAAGTTGTTCATGTGCTGGAAATAAAGAGCTTACTAAAGTTTACATATTTACATTGAGGACCAATTTAGATCGATATTGAAGTCTGACAGATGAAAAGGTCACATAATTATCTGTGTAAAAGTGTTTTTTTCTTTGGATACAGTTCTTGTGTTGGGTCTGGTACGGTTGTGCAGGTGTACCTAATGAAGTGCCTAAATGCACACAGGGAAGTGTAAAGCTGCTTAGCCGAGTTGTCACCGAGGCTGTTGCTCTTCGGGGGGCCGTTATAGTTCAACAAGAAAACATCAGCTCAGAAATAAGCAGCGGCGCTGGCAGCCTCCATCCTAGACCAATATCGCCGCAGACATAATTGCCTCCCTCCCGACTCCCCCTCCTTCCTCGGCGCTAAAAAAAAACCTTTGCCGTTCGAAAAAAAAGATCACAGCTTATTGCCTTTTTATATCTGTCAGGAAGACATTAAAAGTGCTTTATGACATCTGTGCCAACATTTATATCTACCCCCACTAACACGAACGCACACACTCCCGCTCACACACACACACGCCTCGTAATGATCCCCGCACATAATGTGTAATGTATTTCGAAAAATTACACGAAACAAATTAAATGAGAACACCTTTCCCCTGATTGCCAAACGTCTCCCTGGGCGTTGGGAAGCTCTACGTGATTAGAAGGCCTGACTCCTCCGAGAACGCAGACCCTCCCCTCCTTCGCCGCCTCCACTGTCTTTAAACTCTCCCCTCTGTTTCTAGGGAGAAAAAAAATAATCTAATTTTCCATTTATGTAATGCAAACCGCTTTGGCTTTGACTATTCACGGTTAATTGACTGTCAAACGAGGTTGTTATCCTCGGGCGGTGTCTGCAAATTTGCTTGTCAAATGAGACAGAGAGAGGAGAGCAAAAGGAGAGGCGAGGAGGGGAACTCTCTGCTCCAAAGGAGAGGAAAGAGCAAAGGAGGGCTGAAGGAGGAGGAGACTGCACATTGAGTGTGTGTGTGTGTTGGGGGGGGGGGGGGGGGATTATCACATCATTATCACATTGGAAAAAAACATGTGCGTCCCATGCTGTTTTCAGTCTCATTTTGAAAAGGGCCTTCCGAATGAGATGTTTGAGGAACAAGTGTGCATGGGGGAGGAAATTAGCAAATATATTTGTTCTCGTATACCTCTCTTTCGGAGCGAAATGCTGTGAGGTACTCAAAATCTATCTCACTGTGGTTGAAATCTACTGTCTCCAGGACTTTTTTGTAGCCAGAGATCACTAAAAGTGATGCTATTGTTCAACACTGCTTCACTTCAACCAGAATATTCTCACATACAGTGGTGGGTAGTAGCTTATTGGATGAATTGTAAGTATTAGAGTAGTTTGAATGCAACTTACTTTTTACTTGAGATTTTTTTTTTAATAAGAAAGACTTAAGTGCGTTACTTTGAACAACAACTAACCTAAAACAGCAAATCAGGAATGACTCATGAGTTACTCGGTACTTGTATTTCTCTCACTATTTCCTCTGACTAAAGTAATTATTTCATCCATTCATTCATCCACCCATTTTCTTCACCGCTTAACCTCATGAGGGTCGCGGGGAGGGCTGGAGCCTATCCCAGCTGTCAACGGGCAGGAGGCAGGGTACACCCTGAACTGGTCGCCACCCAATCGCAGGGCACATGGAGACAAACAGCTGCACTCACAATCACACCTAGGGCCAATTTTAAAGTGTCCAATTCATGTTTCATGTTTTTGGAATGTGGGAGGAAACCCACTCAGGCACTGGGTGAACATGCAAACTCCACACGGCCGGGTCCGGAATTAAACCCGGGATCGCAGGACTGTGAGGCCAACGCTTTACCAGCTGATCCACTGTACCGCCATTTGGAGGACTACTATTTTATTTTTACATGAGTTCTATAATTGTGAAGTAACAGTACTCTTGCTAAAGTAAACTGTCTGGCTATTCTACACACCTCTGTGCTCATGTAAGTGTAAATCATCTGTTGATAAGGAGTCATGTCACAAATACTAATTCCCCTCTTAGTTTTTTATAACAAGTAAAAGTACAGCAAAATGCTCAACACTTGCGGTATCATTCTGTACTGATATATGAGAACCATAAAACCACTTTATTCAATTTTTTTTTCCAATCAAAGCTCTACTTAAAACTATATTTTCAACACGTAATGTGTTTTGCAATCCAACGAGAAAGTGGGCAACGCTACTAGTCGTTAGTACAATGCGACACTGACATCTAGAGGTCACTTGGTTAATTACAGCTTCTTCAATCAAGGCCGTTTCATTCGAAGAATCCGAAACGTTGATAAATAAGGTCAGCGTGTGATATGCGCTTGTGTATATATATATATATCAGCATGAAAAGAATAATATTCATGTAAGATTGTTTTTGTTTTCTCAGGGGATCAAAGTCAAGGCGCTGCATCTCCTGTGCAACTTAAGAAGGATGTAGAGAATATGGAGAAAGGTACGCAGAATTGACATGATTCACACATATTGCAATATAAAGCAAAATTGAACAGGGGAATTATAAGGACATGCATCTGAAAGGTTCTGTTTTTTGTTTTTGTCCTGGACAGAGGAGCTCCAGAAAGTACTCCTGGAGCAGATAGACTTCAGGAGGAGATTGGAGCAAGAATTTCACGCTCTGAAGGGCACATCCCCCTTTCCTGTCTTCCGTGAGTGCATTCCTACTTTTTCCACTCGTTCTTCTTCTTAACCTTCCCCTTCCCTTCTCTTCTCCTTCACCTTCCCCCGACGTGCACTTTTGCAGTTCCTCCATCAATTGCAACGAACTGGTTTCTCAAACGGAGTGTCATATTCATTTTAGATAATTTCCAAGACCAGATGAAACGAGAGCTCGCGTACAGAGAAGAGATGGTCCAGCATTTACAAATGGTAAGACAAATCCATATAAAACTATTTATACTGCGTCACCCTCACTATTAAGCATATAAAGTTTATAAGTCCACACGTACAATAGATTTGAAAAAGTTGCCCAGCTTTATTGTTGGAGGTTAAAAAAAGAAAAGCGATTGACTGCACTGCAATTGCTTATTTGCACGTCCAAATCGAACGCAGCGTCGATGCAAATCGTTGCGTTTGTCTTTCATGGGTGAGGAGTTGGGGTGCAGCGTTTCGAATCGATCATCTCGGATGACTGACAGACTCCATTTGTCTTTGCTTTCTTTCGCTTGATCCAAGTGGACGCGGTTGCGCGCACGCGGTCGCAAAGCCTGCAGAACGATAAGAATTCATATGAAAACAAGGGTGCATTTTATCCCCTGAAGTAATAATTGATAAGTCATTTATTTGCCATGTGTGTGCTTTTCCCCTGACAATATGCTAACATGTGTTTAACATTTGTGTCCTTCAGATTCCGTATGCAAACATCATCAGAAAAGAAAAGATCAGCTCCCATCTTAATAAGTAGAGTAAAGGTAAGTAAAGGTCATTTTATCCATATTTTATATTGATATCCCTAATCTGTTTTGAACAACAAAATGAACCAAATTAATATTCAACTTTATAAAATGATATCTGTGATACTTAAATTACTTTAAAACAAAAACTACAATTAAAAGTTAAATCCTTTCAGATTTTATAAATCGGGGGCACGGTGGATCAGCTGGTAAAGCGTTGGCCTCACAGTTCTGAGGTCCCGGGTTCAATCCCGCACCGTTGATGGCTGGGATAGGCTCCAGCACACCCTTGTGTGGATAAGCGGCAAAAGAAAATGGATGGACTTTAATTTACCTTTCATTCATTATAAATCAATTTAGTTTACTTTTCATCATTAGATTTAACCAGTATCAAATTTGTATAAATTTTGTCTCACCTTAATTCTATAAACTAGGGTAGATTATGGATTACCAATAAGAAAACTCATAGTATAATACTGATTTTTTTTTTTCCACAGCCCGAGTCATCTTACCTGGAAGGAAGAAGAATTCTGCAACACCTCCAGCAAAAAAAAAAAAAAAAAACTAAATGAGTAGAAAAAGACATTTAAATGCAGATATTTCTCTGCCTTTTTTTTTTTTTTTTTTTAACATCTGAAGCATTTGTCCTGCTCCCTGGGATTGATTTCCTGAAAGAGAAACCAAATTTATGGCTTCGAATTAAAATCAGCAGTCAGTCCAGCAGGACCCAAAGATACCCCCCTCTCCCCCATGCATGAACATACCTGGTGGCCTTCACGGCTCATCCACTGAAGTTGAACTACCTGGCTTTTTAATGAGTTTTTAAAGGTACAAAGTCAGATTCAGTGAAGACTGTTTTGTTCCGGACTCCGAACTGCCGCTGTAAATAAATACACTGGATGAGGATGGTCCTCACGCTAATATTGTTGCTGTTGTTACTGTTTTTTTTGTTGTTCTTGTTGTTGTTGCTGTGATCAATTGTAAAGCGGCCATTATTTACTGTGAACCTATTCATCCTTAACATGCAGGAAATGTTACCTCAAAGAGAACATTATTTGTCATATTGTCATAAAGTATTCTGCGGTTAAGTATCATAATGGGTACTTTTTTTTATTTTGCACACATTTTGCCAGATACTTTTTAAAATATTTGGAAAAAAAAATCATGAAAGGCTTTACTTTCACCCAGAGGTGATCGGTATGCTGCCTTTTCGATTGGTTTGTGATTCTGGCTGATGCTGAATGGACATAATTTGTAAATATTGAACTTGTAAAATATCCCAAGAACAATTGTACATATGCGCTGTGTGAGTGTATTCATCATCACAGTCTATTTTAATGTGTTTGTTATTTTCATTTCGGTATTGGGCCTAAACCCCTGACCATAAAAATAGGATTATTTATTACAAAGAGAAAATGAAGATGTTGTTGTCGATGTCACAAAGTGTGAAATGAAAACGCCGCCATCTTGTTTATAGGTTGGACCAAATGAATGGAGAACGTTGCCATTACCCGAGAAAGATGTTATAATTATAAACTGCAGATGTATTTAAATAACCTATGTTCCCGCTCTCTATGATTTATTGTATGTGTAAATTAAAAGACTATAAACAACGTTGGGATTGCTCATTATAAGAAATGTTGAAGTGATTAATTGAAAAGAAATCCAGTTGAATGTCAAATAAACAATCACTGCCAACAATGAATAATTTGATGCAGTTCGAGCAAAAAGGGGTGAAACGCTTACGAATGTGAAAGTCTAAAACAGGAAATCCACGTTTTTGTGGGGAGGGGGGGGAACGATGATGTTTTCAGACATGTGCAATTTACGACACTTTCGTTTGTACGCCATCTTCTACTCATTTACGGCACCCTCCCTAGTTCAACAGGAGTGGCAGCAAAGAAAGGAAAAAAAGTTGCCAGCATGGCGTTGACGCTCTATTCTCTCATCCAGACCGCTATTCTGTGCACAAACGCCATCGCTGTGTTGCACGAAGAAAGGTTTCTCAGAAAAAGTAAGTGTTCAGTCGTTCTTGTGGTAAACGTATTTGAAATGTGCTTGCCAGAAATGAATGTCACACTAGGGTTGCCCATCTCCAATGAGGGGAAAGATACATTTTGCTTTTGTTTGGAATACTGTACACATGCAAAAAGCGTGATTGATCAGTTTTTAATGCAAAAAAAATATTGCAAAACACCACAAGCCCACTTATGACGTGTGCTCTGTGCATCTTATTGCCTTGTTTTTTTTATTTTTGGTATAGTAGTTGACAGAATATCAATGACAGTGGTGTAAACATGCTATGCATTTTTCTGAGGGTAGTTTCTAATATTTTACACTCACCTGTTACCTCCACAAACACTTGTTGATCGTATATCTCACTATAAATGACGATTATTTCTTTAAAGTCAACTTTTGTATTTGATCTCATTGGTGTAAGAGATAAATAATGCTGTGACCATTGTGTGTGTGCGTGTATGTGTGATGGATCAGTGCTGGCTCATGCTTCATGCATTGTACCATCTCAATGCATTTTCATCCGTCTCTCTCTAGTTGGTTCAGGTGTCGACCAGGGCGTTACAGGTTTTGGAGACGACCCGGGAATCAAAGCCCAGGTCCTCAATCTCATCCGCTCAGTGCGAACTGTCATGAGAGGTCGGTTCCATACATCCATTTGACACACACAAACATTAACAGAATCTTATGGAAAACCTACTTAATAAAAAAAAAAACCCTTAATATTTTATCGATCCACTTCATACTTTATTTTTAAGATTACAATCACTCTAATTTTTTCATTTTTAGAATTTTCATGAGTGGATCCTACAGCCTATTGCAGGAGTGCTCAATGCGTTGATCATGGGACGGCGTGCAAAAAAAAAAAAAAAAGACGTCAGCCAATGTTCCCTCTAAACTGCGCGCGTGGGCAATTGTGCACCGCTGATGCAGTCTCTTCGCAGACATTCTGTGTTGTGCGCAAAAAAAAAATACTCCACTGCAAATTGAAAGTAAAACATACAGCTATTCAGTTTGTGGCATTTTGCAATGTGATTCAATGAGTGAGGGATGACTAGTTGTTACATCCAATGCCACAATTCACATAGGTACTGTCAAAAATGAAAAGATTTTCAGGACTGGTTTCTTTTAGGCGACACACGGAACTTTCTCTAGCAATGACCACTGCTCCGCCACACTCACCTTACAGCCCCCTCCCCCCGCTTTTAAAGACATACACTCATAATTACAAATGTAGAGTACTTGCGCAGCCCATCAATATGTCTTATAATGACAGCGTCCACCACCGCTGCTTTAGTTGACACAGTCTGGGCAACGTAGAGCAAAGACGAGCTAGACATGCTACTTATGTTTACTTTCGATATTAATGGAGAAAGTTAAAAAAAAGAAATCCTGTTGTTTTAAGATGCAATGACTGTCAGAGTATGTGAATAATCAAAGAAAAAATGGTTAAACTGGATGAGATTTTCCTCTTTTCCGAGTGGGAAAGATCTGGTCTCAAGACAAAGTAGAAAGTGCAGAATGAGATGCTGTATAATGTCAAAATTCTACCTTGGCACAGCCTGATCCAGGATGAAAGCACAGCCAATACAGTGCACAAAAAGCTAATTCTGTATTTTAAATATAGGAAGCAACATAACATTAACCTTAAAACGGTTTGGAAGCATCATCACAACCCACGGTACCTTGCAAGAGGCTGGCTGCTTGAAAAGTAGATCTTGGGGTAAAAAAGTCTGGGCACCCCTGGCCTATTGTGTACCATGTCAAGAAATTGCAATATTGCACCAACATTTTAAATCATGAAATTAGGCAGGAAAAAAATCTGAAAAGTGCTTTGTTTTTGTTTGATGTTTAAATGCAAGTAATGAAATGAACACATTTTTATAATTTTCTTGTGAATGTTTCAGTGACTTTGACTTAGCTCTGTTTTCCCTGTTTACTTGTTTGTTTGTTTGTTTGTTTTTTAGTGCCTCTTATAATAGTGAATACAGCTTCCATTGTCCTGCTGTTGCTTTTTGGGTGACGAGCGGTCCACAGGCTCAAGTATCAATCTCAAGATGGAGGTCCAAGGAACACACACACACATGCACATTTCACATTTGAGTGGAAAGAGTGTTGTCTCCCATTTAAGAAAACAATAACAGATTCCTTCAGTTGAGCTACATCTTTTATAAGTATGTTTTCATGTTATAGTGCATAACAGTCGCCAAGTGGCTACACTGATGAGATGCTTGTAACTACAATTCATATTGCAACTCTTGATTGGCTTCTCGGATGAGCCCCAAATGTATGAAAACAATGTTGCATTTATGTTTTTCACTTCTCTTGTTGCTCTGTTATTATTGTCATAATCCAAAAAATGTTTTCCTTTCATTTTTTTTTCACCTCCGTATAATAAATGTTGACACAGTTCTCTTGCGCTACTCATCTGCCCACCACCCCCGCCCCACAGCTCCACTTCTATAATAATCCCCATATGCTGTGAATTATCACCGTTTCCTTGCCTCTTGATCTCAGCAAATGTTATTATTAACCAAATTTGATCCTAAAATAATGAGGGTGAATAAATGCGGCTCTGCGAGAATTGAAAGCATATGTTTATCAGGGGGGATGTTCCCTGCAAATGTCAATTTAATCTGTGATTAGGCTGCATTGAGCTTTGGTTTTATGATAATATCTGTCAGTGATCACAGGCTATCTTTGCATGCATGTTTGCAATTCACAGCTTGAAGTGTGATGTTTAGTTTGTATGATATGAATCAATTGAAAAATAGCTGAAAACTATTAATACTGAGGTAGTGTATACATTATTATGTTGATACATTCATTTATGCTTTTTCCAAATAGCTATATCTATAATTTGTGACATCAGTCTGGAATCATAACAAGCCACCAACTTTAAAAACAAAACAAGACAGTTTAAGGTTCAATAAAGTGAATTGAATTTTCCCTAAACAGGTGTAGATTTAAGACAAAATATAAAGGGATTAAAACATAAATGGAAGATTAGTATATTTTGGGTAGAGTACTCTCAAAACAGCCTTCAGACAGATAAATCTTGAACATGTTTTTCATATCTAATGTAAAATGCAAATGGTGTATCTACACAAAAACAACTGGGGGAAAAAAAACATGTATTCACGATGAAGGGGTAACATGAAAAGAGGATTTGTCACCGTGCTTACTGGCATCATGTCACGACAAGGTTGAGCCTTTATGCTAATACCGTAATAAACGAACCATTAATGCGATACGTCTGTTAGTTGTTAGAGAAATGGGGGACATATGTTTTTATTTTTTTCCCCTCTATCATTGTAATAATGACTGATTAAGTGGTTAAGGATAACCCTCTTAAATGATTACGGGCCAGAAATGTGGTGGAAATGAAGTCAAATCACAAAGCGGGGTTGTGTTTCTTAAAAATAATATTTTTTTTAAAATAAAATACAAATGGCGATGGAGCTACGTGTCATAGACTAAAATTACACATTTGAACGGGTGGGGGCAGTACCGAGCAAGAAGCAGTGAGAACCCTACCTTCAGTACGCCAAAGATAAAGACTCGAACTGGAACCAGGAGCAGTCATTGAGCTTTTCCCTCAAAGGTGAGCAAATTAAGCGTCTTCAGAAGATTTCACTCCTCTAAAGTATGTCAATTTGTGTCTTTTACAACTACGTGTCGACACAAAAACGTCTCCCATCAGTTAGAATTCCTATCGTAAATTACGTCGTTATTAGGGTTAGGATTTTTATAATGACTAAAATGAATTATGATTAGATTAATTGCAGTTCTAAACCACTAGCATATGACTACTGTACATGATACATATCATTATTATTTTGCATATACTTTATTATCCCTTGAGGGGAATTACATGATCTCAACAACAACATTTACTCATTTTCACTGGATATTCATGCAATATTCATTTTGTAACCATTCGCAATAAAATAAACGGATCAACAGATTAACAATAAAAGAAGTGTGTTGAATTGCAAAGTTTAATGCAAAACATAATTTCCTTATCAACACACACATGCACAGACAGACATACGCTTGGATTCCAGTTCTTAACTGAGCTAAATCCAAATTACAAATACGAAACGCATCAGATGCTTAAGTAAGTCCACCCAAAATGATAACTAAATGACAAAAAAAATCCAAGCATGTCTAAATAATAATAGGGGATCATGATTAACTTCTAATAAATTACCCCCACCCCATCTAAAAAATTTGCATTCGAGGCAGGGCACCAACCATTTTTAGGACAAACTGGTCATTAATCCTCTGCTGATTTAGGTTTGAATAAAACAGTAATCTGATCAATTTTTCCAATTGTGGCGTGAATTATGATTATAATCTATTTAAAAAACGATTCAGGCAGCTTTAAAACATGTCCAAAGCTCCATTTACTGTGGACTTTATTTTTTTTTTATCAGTTTAACAAATCATACCCTGACTGAAGGCCAAGTAGCTTTTATGAAAGGATGGAAAGCAGATGGAAATGAGCCCTTTAAACATTCAGGATTATTACATGTTCTATTCGTTAATTTCTTTTACTTAGAATAATATAAAGTACACAATCTTTGATGCAAATACTGTATGTTACTGCTTTTCAATGAAGAAAAAAGCATTCTTGACAAATACTTGTATAAAAAACTAAAGAAAATGTAATTAATTTAATTGTAATATACTTACATTAAAAATATAAAAAAATATTAACAATAGCGTTAACAAGATGAAATTATTTGTATAGAACAAATATATTTAATCTACTTTAGAGGACTCATCATAATGTAAATGCTCAGTGAGTCATGGGCCATATTTTGCCAACCATTGGTGTACAATATTGTTGATATATACAGTATTTTTTAAAGATAGCCTGCCCCCTCCCTGGTTCACGCTCTCGTTTTTTTCTCTTGCAGGTGACAAGAATGGCAAGCAGACGTGCTTTAAAGGCCGTCCTCATTGACTTGAGTGGAACTCTGCACATAGAAGACACAGCGGTGCCTGGGGCGCAGGATGCCCTCTCCAGGTGTGGAGATTTTCGGGGGGGGACCGCTATCTGAATGAGGACCAGGTTGTCAACTCAGTGTTTTGTTTTTGGATGTTGTTAGGTTACGGCAGACGTCTGTTGCCATCAAGTTTGTGACCAACACAACCAAAGAGAGTAAGAAGAACTTGCTGGAAAGGCTGCAACGGCTCAATTTTGATCTCCAGGTAAAAAAAAAAACAAACAAAAAAAAAAATAATTATTCTGTTGTGATTGACCACAGTTATATTCATAATAACAGTAATGTACTTAAAAGTTAGTAAAGAACACAATCTCTATAACAGATTTTATTTCTATACAATTCATGTCTATTGTGTATTGTTGTTTTTATGAAACAAAAAATCAGGCTGTTCACAAAATAGTATTGACTGTATTTTTCGTGACAAAATCAAACATTTACTGTATCAGACTATGCGTCCCTCAGAGTCATTCTTTGTAAATGTCTACCTACCGTCTGTCCCTTGACTCTCTCTCTCAATCCCAAACCAACCAGGGATGGCTGAAGGTTACCCCACAGAGCCTGGGTTCTGTTTGAGGTTTCTTCTTTGCCTCTTTCACCATTTGCAATATGTACTACGTAATGTATAAAGAGTGTGGTACTTGACCTGTTCAATTAGTAAAGTCCCTTGGAAGAGCGTCTGTGAATTGGTGCTAAATAACCTATTTAAAGGTCAAGTGTCATGAAATGGATGATTTTTAGTATGTTATTAATGGAAAAAAAAACGTCAGGCGGTATGGACCCATCCTTTTTTTTCACCACAAAACATGATTTTGACATGAAAATCCTCTCGAGGGATTTGTTTTCGACAAGAAGCAGGAAGTGACGTTGGAGGCAAGAGCGCGCTCAAGCGGACTCGTTTCTTTGTATTAGTTTTACCTGCAGGAAGGTAGCTCGTTGTTCCTTCGTGTTAGCCAAATTGACCCCTCCGTACAGGGCACTGAACCACGCCTCCTGAAGTGACGTCACGCCACATGCGCTGACGTAAGACAAACAATAAAAATAGCAAATACAATACAATACATTCTGAACTGAGACAGACTCCATGCTTCTGATTTCATTTAAATCAACGATATATTATAGATTCTAAATACAATACATTCTTAACTGAGAGAGACGCCATGCTTCTGATTTCATTCAATCATTCACACGTAGCAATGTTATGCTAGCGGAGAACGTCTCATTCATTTATACGAGACGTGTATTAAAAATCAAATTTAGGGCATATCTTCGTGCAAACACAATCTGGTTAAGCTTCGGCCGCGAGCCAGCAAGAGATCAATACGTTTGTGCAGGCCGATCATCGCTAAATATCGCTCAACAAAGAATAAGTGTGTCAATCGTTCACACGCAGCGGTGTTATGCTAGCAAAGAACGTCTCATTCATTTAAACGAGACGTGTATTAAAAATCAAATTTAGGGCATATCTTCGTGCAAACACAGTCTGGTTAAGCTTCGGCCGCCAGCCAGCAAGAAAGCGACACGTTTGTGCAGTCCGATCATCGCTAAATATCGCTCAACAAAGAATAAGTGTGTCAATTGTTCACACGCAGCAGTGTTATGCTAGCGAAGAACTTTGAATTCATTTATACGAGACATGTATTGAAAATCAAATATAGGGCATACCTTCGTTCAAACACAGTCTGGTTAAGCTTCGGCCGCCAGCCAGCAAGAAAGCGACACGTTTGTGCAGTCCGATCATCGCTAAATATCGCTCAACAAAGAATAAGTGTGTCAATTGTTCACACGCAGCAGTGTTATGCTAGCGAAGAACTTTGAATTCATTTATACGAGACATGTATTGAAAATCAAATATAGGGCATACCTTCGTGCAAACGTGTTCCGGTTGATATTAGATGGATTTAGTTGATGATGCGGTCTTCCACAAAGTTTGACCCATCAAAGGCATTTTTCGTACTGGGTCTTCGGTTTTGGAAAGGGTACGAATCGAACTCCACCAACTAGCCTTTCAGGATACCTGTCGTCACTATTACAAAGTCCGTGACTCCACCTCTTAACCATATTTTTTGTTAAATAAGCCAAATACGCGATAAAACGCTAACTAAAACTATACTGGACCATGCAATGTTGTCTGAGAAAATGGCGGGAGCAAAAACGGGCTTTGGTTTATGCAGATCTCTGGCCTCTGATTGGTCAGTGACGCGGATTGCGCAATATCCACGGAGTGGTCAATTGCCGGCTCGTTGCATTGCTGCATATTGCTCGAACACTCGGGTGGATGGATTCATCCTTCATAAGTTTCCAAGGACCTGGTTCGTTGTGAAAAATTGATTACATGGGTGCAAAGGACGAGAGCTTCATGGGTTCCAAATGACAGGTAGGTGTGTATACAACTACTAAAAAAAATAATAGTTTGGGGGGGACCACGTAATCCGTCTCTCATAATGTAACAAAAGATCCGCGTACGTATGACAGGGGTGCTAAATTTGTCGATGTGCGCGTCGGATGGCTTCCGTGCCATGCTCCCCGGCAAAGGCTTCCTCGTCAACAGACCACGGCTTCAGCTAGGCTGGCTTATACATACTGTCTGGGAGTCTGTTGTTAGAAGTTATCCGCATATCATCTAAATATGGCTCTAAACAATAGGGTTTATTGCCCCGGACACTTAACTCGATTGTGAGATATTCTCTTCTTCGAAGAGAGCTTCTGTGTCTGAAGGGGCATGTCCCACAGTAGGGGCCACAGCGTTTTTTTTTCAATGGCAAATGTCCAGGGTGACCTCATGGACAGTAGATGCAGCCAATATGGCGACCACGTGGATGTCGAATGACACTTCCGCAACTTTTCGCATGGATGACGCGGTCTCTGCTCATATTTATTTTTTTCGTATGGACATTGAAGTGAATAATGTTATATGTATTTTTCATTTCAATATCTATTTTAGAATGTTTATAGGCATGACACTTGACCTTTAATGACTGCTATCTTATGTGCTGTAATTTCTGTCATGTAGGAAAATGAGGTCTTCACATCTCTGAGCGCTGCGAGGAGCCTCCTAGAGAAGACAAAATACAGACCATTGCTACTCCTGGAGGACAGCGCTCTGGAAGATTTCAAAGGTACACATGACAATAAACATGTTTTCCTCCATGGATACAGCTTGTGAAAAAATGATTTCACTAAAGCAGTAGTTTTAGTTTAAAAAAAAAAAATCACCCTGAAGGTCAATGATGCTTCGATTCACTTCGCAGGTATCGACACATCTGAACCAAATGCTGTTGTCATCGGGCTCGCTCCTGATCAATTCGACTACAAAACTATGAACAAGGCTTTCAGGTGATGATACAGCCTTTAGGATGTGCCTGGTGCTATTAATTTTCTGTTGCATCTAGGTAGTTATAAAAGCTTTCCCACTAAATGGCAGGAGCTACAATAAACCTGGATTGGTATGCAATATAACATAGGTGTCAAACTCAAGGCCCGAGGGCCAGCTCTTGCCCACTGCTTGATTTTATGTGGCCCGGGGAGGCAAATCATACGTTATCAACTTCCATGATTTTTTTTGTTCAAATCTGTACCAAAACTTCAGATTTGTCATATCATAAATTATAACATTGAGCTATTACAAGCATTTTTGTGTTACCAAACAACAATAGTTGGAAAAACCCATTACCCTTGATTTCTGATTCCAAAACTAGTTCATAAATTTCATATATAAATATGATGAGTACCTGAACAGGCCCAGATTTCACTCAATTTGTGAGTAAATTGAGATTATTTTAGTATGCAGTACTTTGTTTTGTCAGGTGTTTGCAGAGATTGGTTTAGGGAACAGTAATTAATGTACTCTGTGATTTGTCTCAGACTGATTCTGGATGGCGCTCCTCTCTTCGCAATCCATAAGGCTCGGTACTATAAAAGAAAAGATGGTTTGGCCCTCGGCCCTGGGCCCTTTGTAACTGGACTGGAGTATGCCGCAGACTGTAAAGCTACTGTGGTGGGAAAGCCTGAGAAAACTTTTTTCACACAGGTTGTTTTTCCATTCTCTTGAGGCTTTTACAAAGTGTTTAGTTTACCCATTGTTACACCATCCTACCAACTGTGGTTATGTCATTTTTTTACAAAGAAGCGTTGGCCTCAGTTCTGAGGTCTTGGGTTCAATCCCAGACCTGCATGTGTGGAGTTTGCATGTTCTCCTCCCACATCCCAAAAACGTGCAACATTAATTGGACACTCTACAGGTGTGATTGAGAGTGCGACTGTTTGCCTCCATGTGCCCTGCGATTGGCTGGCAACCAATTCAGGGTATATCCCGCCTCCTGCCCATTGACAGCTGGGATAGGCTCCAGCACTCCCCGCGACCCTCATGAGGTTAAGCGGCAAAGAAAATGGATGTTTTACAAAGATCTCATGGATCATAATAAAATGTGTAGGTCTAAGACTTTTTTTGCATGTAGGCACTGGCAGATTTGGGATGTAACCCAGATGAAGGAGTCATGATCGGAGATGTAAGAATACTCTCTTCAATTAACGTCACCTGAGTTTTTTTTTCTTTCAATCCCACCTTCCATTTCACAGGTGGTTTACTGTTGCTTTGTCCTCTCGCAGGATCCCAGAGATGACGTAGGAGGGGCTCATAGTGCAGGAATGCTGGGGATTCTTGTTCGAACTGGTAAGTTGAACCATAAGTTATATATTGTGACCCTGTGTAGTATTTCACCTGAAGTTACAAGACCTCTGATGTAATCTCACAGGTAAATACAGGCAAGGAGACGAGAATAAAATCAACCCCCCTCCTCACCTGACATGCGATACTTTTGCAGATGCCGTTGAACACATCCTTAAGAACCTACTCTAACATCATTTGAAGTAAGGCACTTGTATTTGACGACAATAGCTAAACAGCTATTCATCTGTTAACTATTTCCATATAATGGTGCATAAAAAGTCCCAATATTATTTCATGACTGCTTGCTGAGAAATGCTTAGCTTTTTTTTCATGTAAACACTGTGCTTTCTAACTGGAAATGAATTTAAAAAAAGCACACCAAGTAAAATGTTTATGAACCAAACAGGCCAAACATGTCCAGTAACTTTGAGTGAATGGAAAGAGGGTCGATCAGACGGATTCAAAATCCTTTTCCCAGGCTGTGTGTTTATCCATCACGCCGCTGACCGACGGTTTGGTGTGTGCCAAGACTTCCAGGAAGTCTTGCGTTGTCACAGTTTCGAGCTCCATGGCCAGCATGCCTGCGTCTCCTGCAGAAGGATGAAAGCCTCAGTCATCACGTGACATCTGTCCGTAATTTAATTACATACTTTCTCACACTAATATAATGGATTACATTACATAAATTTTAGAACAAAATGGCCTCATCTTCTTACATGTAATTAGTCACACCCCAACACTGACACAACTAAAATGCACATGAAACTCTACAGAAAGTTCGATTAAGGGATGCAGGATGTTTGTAGCTGTGGATGTCTTTGAACGGACCTTGTTTGGTTCTCCCAGCCTGATTTGATTCCAGAGCCTCAAAGACTT
This sequence comes from Syngnathoides biaculeatus, assembly GCF_019802595.1. NCBI lineage: Eukaryota > Metazoa > Chordata > Actinopteri > Syngnathiformes > Syngnathidae > Syngnathoides > Syngnathoides biaculeatus. The sequence goes on along the minus strand of NC_084656.1, from coordinate 15,051,757 downwards.
TGCGGGCTTGTCTCATTGCAGCCTCCTTACATACCAGTCGGATATCCGAGCCAGAGTAGCCCTTCATCTCCTGCCAAACAAATGCACAATTTCATGGGAGTCTTTCGAGAAGCTTGACTATATAATAAAGATGGACCAACTTACATTTGCCAGAAGTTGATAGTCAAGATCGGCTTTGAGTTGCAACTCTCCTGTGGATTTAGGAGGCAGCCAATGTGCGATCATGGCCTGGCGGGCCGGTGCAGGAGGAAGACCAACTAGAATCCTCTTTTCTAGTCTTCTTAACAGGCCGTGGTCCAGTTCCCTGGGGGAGGGACGTTTTCAAATGTGAAGCTCACAGAAAAACAATGGTGGTTCCGTCGTCATTATTGTCTTCTATTTCTAGAAAGATCCCTATTGATCTCATACAGCCAACAAGGAGTGAGGTGTCCTATTTCCAATCAAAATTACCATACACTTTAAATGAGTGAAAGACACTAAATCTAAAAAATTTTCGTCACAATTTTCATTTGTTCTTTCAACCTTCAGGGATTATTACTTTCATGTATGGAACATTTGGTTTCCTATCAGAGCTGTGGTATCGACATTTCAAGTTACAGAAATCAAGGTCCTGTCACTAGTCTTCAGATATACCATAATTTCTCATGTATAATGCACAATTTTCTCTCCACAAAATAATCGGCAGTTCATAGAGGGTATAGGGGGAGGAGGCGGGGCTGGGAGAGCAGTGGTTCAATTACTTAAGATAGTATAAGTGCCGAAAAACAGACCAACTCGAAAAAGGTGAAAAGGGTATTTTGACAAAATTGTGTCACAAATGTCTTAAGATTCCAGTTTTAAATTATTTAATGATATTTCTCCTGAATCAACCATTTTATCTACAAGGACTGATTGATATTCTCTCACTGACGTGCCTTTATTCCACTTGGAAACAGGACAGATTATTTGGAAAAAAATTCAAGAATACTGCAGAAGACAATTTGTCAAAATTCACAATTCCGTTTATGAAGAAAAGTAAACATACCTCAACATCTGAATATTATAAAACTATAACATTTGCATGCATTCAGTGATAATTACCAAGGCAGATTGGAGGCTGCCAGTACAAAAATAAGGTCCTCTGATTTTGACACACCGTCCATCTGGACCAGCAACTCTGCTTTTAACCTCCGACTGCTCTCGTGCTCGCCGCTGAAAACACACGCACCATTTAGAATTGTAAAGCAAAAGGACGAAAAAAAAAAAATCATTTTTAAGGCAACATTGCACAGCCTTAATTACCATGATGGGCAGACAGAACAAAATGAAAGTCGTACCGTACATTAAGATATATAAATACGAAGAGTTTGTGCGACAGCTTACACGATGTTGCTTCCTCTCTGGCCCATCATAGAATCCACCTCATCCAAAAAGATGGTGGAGGGGGCATGGTACCGTGCCAAATCAAACAGAACCTGTAAACAAATAAAAAATATATTTAAAAAAAAAACTTTTGACATGAAATAAGGACAGAAAATGTCTCATTTTTATGTTGCAGTCAATTGAAATGTCAAATCTGCAAAATATGAGTGCTGATACAAAGAGCTCTGTGAAATATATTCTAATTTTACAAATGTAATATTAATTTCTCATTGACACTGCTAGGTTTTTAAAAATTATTTTTATAGTTTGCTGTTGTGTACAATTGTACTATTTGTCACAATTTTTCTGGCCCAACCATTGAGAGACAGAGTACATAATGAACTTTTTTGTCACAAACATATTCACATATGTGGACATTTTCCAGCTAATACCCCTAACATACCAATGTTTTAAAACGTGGGATGAGCACATTTGTACACACAAGTATAGATAATCAACATGATACACTCATCTAAAAAAAAAAAATCTACAGACGATTGAGGTTAAAGTCATTCAGTGAGTAATTGTTAATATTTCACAACTCTCAGAAGACCTCGTGTATTGGAACTCATCAGATTGTGCAGGTGTACCTAATGTTGTGACTGGTGCCTGTTGAAGGCGAACATACCCTGACCAGTTTTTCCGAGTCCCCTCTCCACTTTCTCACTATGCTGGATGCTGATATGTTGAAGAAGGTCGTCTTACACTCAGTAGCCACCGCCTTGGCCAGCAGGGTCTTCCCCGTACCTGCGATGATAAATTTCGATGGGAAATTAGAATAGGGAATTTTGGAAGATTCCAAATTGGAAGCTTTCCGTGAGAATATGCTGGTAACTGCGGGTAATTTATTTGACACTCTAAATTGGCCCGAGGTGTGATTGTAAGTGCCATCTATTTTGCATGGATGTCTTGTTTATGATTAAGCTATTTTTTCTCTTGGCTGTGATACTTCCATCCATCCATCCATTTTCTTCACCGCTTATCCTCACGAGGGTCACTTTTTTACTTGAGATTTTTTTTTTTTTAAGAAAGACTGAACTGCATTACTTTGAACAACAACTAGCCTAAAACAGCAAATCAGGAATGACTCATGAGTTACTCAGTACTTGTATTTCTCACTATTTCCTCTGACTACAGTAATTATTTGGAGGACTATTCATCCATCCATTCATCCACCCATTTTCTTCATGGCTTATCCTCACGAGAGTGGCGGGGAGTGCTGGAGCCTATCCCAGCTGTCAACGGGCAGAAGGCAGGGTACACCCTGAACTGGATGCCAGCCAATTGCAGGGCATAAAGAGACAAACAGCCGCATTCACAATCACAGCTAGAGGCAATTTAGAGTGTCCAATTAATGTCGCATGTATTTGGGATGTGGGAGGAAACCGGAGTGCCCGGAGGAAACCCACCCAGGCACAGGGAGAATATGCAAACTCCACACAGGAGGACCCGGGATCGAACCCTGGACCTCAGAACTGTGAGACCAACACTTTCCAGCTACTCCACTGTGCTGCCTCTAACAATACCATTAAATGTTAAATTGGCATTCACTTGTGCTTTTCTGGATGGAAAGATTCCAACTTTGAAAATTCCTAAAATCTTCCAAACTTTATTTAACTGATTAGAAGTCCAAAGGTCAACATTAAGCATTTTCTCTGTTAATGTTAATAATTCAGTTCGAGACTTGTTTGTTTTACCTGGGGGGCCATAGAGTAACAAGCCCTTCCATGGAGAAAGGAGTCCCGTAAAGAGCTTGGGATACTGTGACAAGCAAGAGTACAAACGTTAGAAAGAACAAAAGGCTTCATAATTAGGAAACAAATTAGGGAAAACTTTCCGTGTGCGTCGCAGTCGAGCATATGCAAAGGCCGGTGATATTTCTGTTATATTGGGGGTGGGGTGGGGGCGTGGGGAGGGATTTCCACTAACAAATACATACATTAATATGATTCGGAGGTGACAAACACGCTGTGCGGAATCACCAAAGTGACCTTATACCCTGAAGAATGAATAGTAATGGAGACAGAATGTGGCGGCGGGACATTATTCAATAAAAGGAAAGCTGCAGGGAAGCAGATAGACGCATCGGTCCCCATCTCGGTGTGTAAATGTCACGAGGATGCAGACGACCTGATTGGATGCCATCACATCTATCAGAAGCGTCAAAGTCATGACATCTGGATATGCGTGTATAGAAATTCCCCTATCAATTTCTGCACGTGTTGCCATATTATCCCACATATGGATTTAATGTCAGCCTAACGGAGTGGTGTGACCCCCTCCTCTTTCAGGCCTTTAAAGGAGATGTATTCAGAATCGAAGAAGGGCGAGCGGGGCTGAAATAGCAGTGGGCACACCTTAATGGGATAGACGACGGCCTCTTTGACTAATCGCTTTGCATCCTCCAGTCCAATGATATCCTCCCACCTCACGTTGGGGTTGTGCAAATAGATGTCCTTTAAAGACACACACAAACACAAAGAGTGATGCGTGTGGAAGTATCAGCGAGAAACAGACAGCCATGGTGCCATTAGGCACAAAGAGGTGTCCTCAAGTGTGAAACATTCCACAAGGGAAGCAGAAAGAACTTAAGCCTTCATTAACAGAGCCTTGCAATTCGTTCTTGATAAAGTTTCTGCTGCGCTCTAGTGGACAGCATTTGGTATTGCGGTATCACATACACTGGATATAATATATATATATATGTATATATATATATATATATATATATATATATATATATATATACACACACACACACACGTCCATGTTCAAAATGCCAGCTATTTGAGATTAAAAAATGAGACAAAGAAAAATTATTTCAAAATCCTTTCCAGTATTACTCTCGCCTATAACCTTTACAACTTTATTGAATTGTTTCCAATCTTTCTGAGAGCAGGAAGTCAAAATAAGTAAAATAACTGAAGTGTTTGCACATGTGCTACCCCACATATATCTAGTAATGGAGCTGTGTTCAGAATAAACTACTCGGATTGAAACCCACATAAAATAGTCGCACATTTTTTTCCAGATGCAACTAGGGGATCTTGTTATGGTCAAGTGAAACTGTTCCTTTTTGGCCATGCACTACTGTAATTCCAAAAGGTGTTTTTGGTGCAAACAAAAATGCTCATCACCAAAAGAACACTACACCTCTTTTAAAGCATGATGGTGCGATTATTATGCTTTAGGCCTGGACAAGGTGGACACAATTATGAACAGTTCAAGAGTATTAGCACAACACCATCAGACCTCTGAAAGAAAGCAAAAATGTTATGAATCACCTACTCGAACATCTGAAGTGTATTTTGGGTTAATCAGAGGCACATCAAATGGTGGCACGTCCCATTTATCATAAGTTTGAATGTGATCCCAGTTATAAGAGGGTGTGCACACTTGTGTAATCACATAAAATCTGTAAATTTTTACTTCCCTTCTTGAAAAGAAAAGAAAAAATAATTTGGGGATGACTGGTGGAGAATCGTATATGCAGTAATATAATAGATAATAGATTGTGCGTGTGTGTATCACCTTATTGATGATCGTGGCGAATTCTGTCATTTCGCCGCTCATTCCTGAAAAACCACTCAGGGGTTTCAGCAGTCGCTCCTACACCGCAGCACAACATTCAACTTAGAAGAAGGGCGACACTTTGTAGCATTGTTATTATTTTCGGACTGCAAAAGGCAGCAATCTGTTGTGCATCACAAATATTATTCGGTTACTCATTTACTGTCCATAAAGGCAGTACAATCACTCTTTGAATTTGAGCACAAACAACGAAATGTGTGGCTTATTTCCTTTTTTGGAGCCCAAACTGTATTGATTCTGAAATTACTGACTTTTGAAGAATCAAGGAAAAAAGAATCAATAGCTCGCAAATAATTTATAATAATTGCATCTTTATACTACAGATAGCCACTAGGAGGCATACAGTATCTGCACGCTGGTAACTGAAGACTAGTACTAAACCACTCAATTAGGTGGTTAACAGTATGACTTGATGATTTTCTGAGCATTTACACAGTTTTTGAGGGAACAACCGATGCCTCCTCATTAAAGTTTAGCTGCCATAAACTATGATCATGAGACCATCGTAACTCGTATTCTGGGAAGTATCCATGGCTAGGACAGTGTCAGTGTGTTCAGACGGGTTCTAGTATTGAACAAAAGAGTCCTGGAAATCAAGAAGACGATCACGGGCCGAATGACGATGGTTCTGGTTAGGAGGGGTGTTTTCCTTCTGAGGGAGTGTATGGAAGGAGGAGGGGAAGGAACAGAGAGAGGTGGTCTGACTGTCCTAAATGTGGGAGTCGTGTGTCTCTCTATGCAGGTTTACTGTTTTTGCGACGATTAAATGTGCTCTCGTCTGCATTCAAACTTAACAAAGTGATCACATTTTGGCAGTAAAAATTGAAATCTGCTTGATTGAAATTACCGGCCAAAATTCATGTGCCATAAAGTGAGATTGCGGTAGTGTAAGAATAGGGTTACACAACTGGGACCATTGGGTGGCAAGTTTAGTTACTGCCGTACTTGTTTTTCCATTGAAATCTTTTGTTGGTATGGGTCTTACAAATATTTACAATAGCTTCGACTCCACTATTGCATCTGCATAACTTAGTGTAGCGTCACAGCCGTGGCAACAGAACTCGTCACAAACCAAGGGCCCCCTGTACTGTACTCTATTACTGTTAGATACTGTAGGAATTGAAAGTAATTACCTCCTGCTCAGTGTCTCCTCTACCTCCTGAGCTGTCAGGGATCTGTTCCAACAACAAAATGCGTGCACGGGAATTAGTACACATCCGGGTGAAATGAATAATATGGACTTGCAAACTGAAGAATACTTGCTCTGCTTTAGATACATGTGAAGGGAAGAAATACAAAAAAAAGAGAAGAGAAAAAAATAGTGTATTTCCACAAATATTGGCCTCTGCTCAAAGATGCCCCACCCAAATTCAACTCAAATTAATACATAAATGCCTCAAATAGAGACCTGATGGGTATATTAGGTCACAAGCAAAACTGATCATCTTTATTTAAAGCTCCCCTGAAGAAATAAAAACACACCATAAACAAGCTACAACGAGCACCTTGTTTGTCACGAGTGCTCCTCCAGCTTGTGCACAAGCGATGGGGCAAACAGTGACACCAAATAAATCATCGCCCTAGTGAGTAAAACACACAAAAGAGTCTTTCAAAATGAATCAATCTGTTATAATCGAATTGAAATGATAGATAAATTCCGTACGTATGCTTGTGCAGGAGCAGACGTGTTCTGTCTCGATTCCCCACCAAGGTTTGGAAACTGGCTTTTAGGCAGAGGCTTTGCAGCTGAAGAAGCAACCCTAGCAGAGAAATGGTGGTAATAGGATGTCTTTTTTTTTTTTTTATTTAAAATACAATCAAATAAGCTGTAACTATTCCACAAGGAGGCTGTATCAGTTTCATGGCAGCAAGAGGACAGGCGAAGCACACAAATACACGTACACAAAATCAAATCATCAATAGTCCAAAATGATCTATGCATTTGTGCTACGTTTACTTTGTTGAGGTCCTGCATTTGTATTGATTCTGGAGAAAGCGACATGCACGCACCTCTTTTTTCCACCACTTTTCGTATTTCTGCTTTCACCTTGACAGAGGACTGTAAAGATAAGATGACCTCGGTGAAGCACAACTGGACTTTATCAAGATTCAAGGCACTTCTGTTCGATGGTGTCACCTGGTTCCACTACTTTCTTGATCAGTTTGGGAAACTTCTGGAACTTGACGAAGTGATAGCTCTCATACTCCATCAACACCATCTCCAAATCGACATTTTCGCACACCTCAAACTTCTTCAAGCCTCCGTTCATCTCCTGTTCCAAGGCCGCCGCTGTGGCCAGATAGCTGTTGGGTGGACACATTTCACTATCAATTATTCCTTTTGTTTTTTCATGTAATTAACTTGCACTGTGAGTTAAAATATAGATTAACAGAGTATACTAAACCCAAGACTGACCCATGTCCCATTAGATGTTGATAGATGAGGATAAGAAGAGCCTTTTTCCTCATCTCAATCTTCATATCATCCTAATAAACAGGGGCGTGAGAAATCAGTAAAAAAAAAAAAAAAAAAATGACAAAAGGATTAAAAACTGTTATAGAATTCTGAACCTGGACTTTTTACCTACTATTTGTCTTAATAAAAATGTAACAGTAAAATTTTCTAAGTCACAAGACATTTGATCATTTGGTGATTGTTTTTGGCTTGTGCATTACGTGCAGCTGAACAGCACTGTTCGGTTTTGGGAATACCACTTACAGCCCTTGCCACTCAAGTTAATTAAAAAAAAAGAAACATTTGAGGTCACCCATGTCCCAGCAACGTTTAACTGCGATTCAGCATCATAATCAGTTGGGGAGTAGATGGAATTAAAGATTTTGTCTCAACGAAGCATTGTACTGCGCAATGGATCAGACTGTGCTTCTCTAAGAATCTGCAGTGCGATGTCTGTCACTATTTTGAGTGTACGAGGAGTGTACGTGTGAATTTAGAATAAATAAATAACAGAGAAATAAATAATAAGAATAAAGAATAAAAATACACGCACACATAATTACTGCACCAAAACACACAGAAGCTGATGACGTACTCGACGTTTCTTTCTACAACCTCCATTTTGTATTTTTAAAATTGCTAGAGTTTGTAGTACTTTTTATTCGACAATTTTAACCGTTTAAAACCTCGATCAAAACCTGTCGGTTAAGTATATATTTTTTTCTAAAGTACTTCACTTATGTTTTATTTGTACTTATCGATCCATAAATGAAATATGAAGGTGATATGACCGCTTGCACTGTGTTTTTTAACGCTCGCAAATGTTGGTCGCATTGCAAAATCGGTAAAATCGCCAGATTTGTTGCTTTGTATGCAATTCTCATTAAGATAAGTGCAAATGGTAATGCTTTAGTCAAGCTGTCATCATTGAAATTTCATGAAAATCCATTGAGATGCAAAAATTTTATGACAGTTTGAAGATCGAATTAACCGGGAACACAACTTTTTGTTCTTATCTTTTTTTTCCGTTTCTTCCCAAGACCATAATTAGTCCATACTCCCAAACTTTAAATGGTCACAATAATTATGTTATTTGAGCTATTGAGATCATTTAAGTAATATTTTAAAGGGTTTTCAAAGATTATTCAGGTGATGGCAGAGTTTTTCCCAAACCATGAGTTTGTGAAGAAGGCAACATGCTCTTATCCTTTACATAAAAAGTGAGTACCCTTAGATGAAAATAAGACAAAATTATTGCAACTAGGTTCTACTCAGTTTTGTTTTTTGTTTTTGTTTTTTTAAATTTGGGCCGTGCACGTCGAATACTTGACATACAAGCGACATTGGATCTGGAATTACATTACAAGTTAAACACACAAATGGGCACGTGCCATCTTCATTTGCGTGTGTATTGTTGGTAGAGAGGGTCCAACCAAAGTGGGATTTTAACTATTGCACGGTTTTCCCTCTTGCGCCAATATTTTTTATTCCAGTAGAGGGCACCAAACTACCATGGATTACAATCACTCGACTAGGGTAACTAGGCAACCGGTGCACGCCAAGAAAACGTTAAATATTACTACCCTCACACAGCCCATTAAGATTTTTAGGCAAACTATAATAAGACAGTGAAAGAATATTTCATAGCCCTATTGAGTGTTGACAATCTCGTGTCGATCGTTTTGAACGCATATGCCAAGTTTGCTAACAGTGTTAGCATAACTCGAACAACCCTTGGCCTACGTGAAATTGTTTGAAAAAGAGTGAGGACTCACTTACTGCCTCTCGAGCTTGATGTGCGTACTTCCCACAATTGTAAGTCTGTTCCATTGTTGCCACAATACAGTGTCAGGCGTCTGTCCGATTCTTGCGTTTAAGAGAAGACTGGCGTGAACGGGTTCTGTGGTTTGTCCCTCGGGACTTGCCGTATACATTCTCCCTCATTATTTGTGAGTAGTTGATTGCCAAGTTCGCTACTGAACATGGAAATGACCATTTGACTGATTTAAAAATCGTCTCTAGCGTATTCGTCCACGTCGACCTTTGCTCCAAAGCAAATGGCGTTGATTGCGTTTGGCGTCATCTTAAATTCAGGGTGAGGTTATATACATAAACACGCATACCTGTCGTGACTGTAAAAAGTTTACAGGCTGTTTAGATTCTATACGTGAAAGCATATCCAGAGCATGGGTGAATAAGGTTTGGATAATGTATTTTTCGGGTCAAATCTGCAAATTCTACGATAATTTGGAATATTTTTCTAAATTACTATTGGACACAACAATTAAGGGAATGCTGACGCTCGCTTCACTTATACGCCGTATAATACGCAGTATTTAATCCGTGGTTGAGTATATTTAACTTTGTGTTTAACCTAAAATCGAACATATCATTAGCATAAGAGATGGTGCTAAAATACAAGTGGAAAAAAATAAAACTGCTCAATTTTGGATTTGTCAGTGATGTTTTAATTGAACAATGTAACTATCGCCTCAAAGTGAACGTCCCTTTAGTTTAAAACACACGGACTGATAAATCCTACAACTGAGCTCATTATATTGTACATACACGACCCAAAAAAGTGGATTGGTTCCCAGTTTTTCATATTTAACAAGCGAGGAGGTTGGTGAGACAAAAATGACTTACTAGAGACTCAGCTTCATTTATTCAATGCATGCTTAGTATTAATAAGACAATTTTAATAACTTCAAAAATGTTTATTTCTTTTCATAATTTGCACATGTGCTTATCAACATTTAATGTTAAGTATTTTTCATTGAGAAAATGTCACTGATATGTAATTCAGAGGTTGCAACGGAAAAAAATAACTGACAACTACACATGTTTATGATACAAAAATGAGATGCATTCTGCGAACGGGATGGTTTTAAATTGTAATTTGTTAAGCAAGGTAGTAGACAAAAATACAGCAACGTGTCACTGAAAACCACAAAACATTTCATTGGAGAAAGGAACATGCCAGCAGTGCTTATGCAATCATCAAGAAATATGATGATCAACCTTTGATAACAGAATGGGTAATGCTTTGCCCTCAGAAGAATTTCACATTCAGCAAGTATTTGGAAGAATTTGACTCATTTCTTAAAACCACATGCTAAGACAGTTTTGTTTTGTTAGCACCAAAAGGCTTCATTGTCTGTTTAGGCAGCTTTCAAAGGAATGCTCTTGTTGTGTAAGATTGACATGGAAGGGAGTGGCTACATTTTTTTGAAAGTCCACTTGTAGTGTTGATGCAGTTACATCTTACTGGGTTCTCAAATCAAGCATATTCAAGGATGTTCTTTCATTTATGGTAAAAACAATCATCTGGCATGAATTTACTCCGTGTCAGACATTGGTAACAAAACAGCACGTCAACTTGTGACGTCACTGTTCCAGTGCGCGTGTCAAAAAGTGTCACCACTTTGCATTTAGAACACTCCGGTCTCAGCGAGCATTGTTCCCATCTCCAACAGCATCGATTTTCCGTAGACTTTCAAAGTGTGAAACAAGCTGACGAAGTCCTGGGTGCAGAACAGAGTGTCGGCCAGCGCCACACCCAGCGTGGACGGGATGAAGCCTCGGCCGTACTCCACCATCCATGTTCCGGCGGTCCACTGAACCCCCGCGGCCTCCCCCATATGGTGCATCACTGTGTCACCTGTGTTTGATGTTATACAAAGGTCAGTCATTATAATCAAGCTTTTTATGCCATTTCTTTCATGATACAGTCAAACAAAACACCACTTTGCTCTTTTTCATGACAATACGACACAGTAAAAAAATTGAGCGGAAGTTATTTTTTTCTTGCACCAACTATCGCTTTGGCACTTTTTTTTAACCATAATGCGTCCATTTTCTGGGCTGCTTATCCTGACAGTGTTCATGGGAGTGCTGGAACCTATTCCACCTGTCTTTGGGCAGGAGGCAGGGCACACTTTGAATGGGTTGCCAGCCAATCGCAGGGCAAATATAAAACAACCATTTGCACTCACATTCATACCTGTGTGTAATTTAGAGGCTTCAATTAACCTACCAATCATGTTTTTAGGATGTGGGAAGAAACCGGAGTTCTGGGGGAAAACCCCCACTGGCACGAGTTAAACATACAAACTCCACACAGAACTATGAGGCAGATGGTCTAACAAGTTGTCCACCGTGCTGCCCTTTTATTAAACTAATGTAAGAAAATAAATCATATGTGCACAAAGTAAAAATTGTAATAAAGTGCCTTTTTTCACATTGCAATGTGAAAAAAGGCACTTTATCACAATTAGATTTATGATCATGCATTTGACAAAAGCAAACTGAAATTGCATTTAAGGAGCTAATAAAACCAAACTACTGCCTCTAACAGTAGTTTAGTAGTACTTTAGTAAATAAGCAGAATTAAAAGAAAATCGGTTGGCATGGTGGAGCAGCTGGTAAGGCGTTGGCCTCACAGTTCTAAGGTCCCGGGTTCAATCCCGTACCTGCCTGTGTGGAGTTTGCATGTTCTCCCTGTGCCTGCGTGGGTTTCCTCTGGGCACTCCGGTGTCCTCCCACTTTCCAAAAAACATGCAACATTAATTGGACACTCTACATTGCCCCTAGGTGTGATTGTGAGTGCGGCTGTTATTCTCTATATGCTCTGAAACTGGCTGGCAACCAGTTCAGGGTGTACTCCGCCTACTGCCCGTTGACAACTGGGATAGGCTCCAGCTCCACTCCCGGCGACCCTTGTGAGGATAAGCGGTGGAGAAAATAGATGGATGGAAAAGAAAATCAGTCAAAATGTTTATGCATACCAGGATAGAAGAGTTCATTCTTTGTACTTCCCTCCTTCCACCTTCTGAAGGTACCAGAGACAAGGGTGTCAGAAATGTCAGCCCAGTAACGACCTACAGACACAGAGGAAGAAAGTCGAAGAAACTTTTCACAAATCAATGCCTGTAAAATTCCACAAAAAGGAGGATTACACCATCAACACTATTGTCAGGGGGCAGCCTTGGACTCATGACAATTTGAGTTATGGGACCAAATACTTTGGAAAAACCTCAATTCCATTGACATGCCTTCCTATGAAGAAGCAAGTCTGGGGACTCTGAAACTTGTTCTCCTACCTCTGGGGCTGAAGTCACAGAGGTGTTTTAAAAGAAAAAAACTTGCTTGGTGGCAAGGTGAGATTTGCCCGGATTTCCTACACCCTGAAGATTAGACGTGCTCAATGTGTCGATCTCGATCGACCACGATCAATACGGGCACGTCATATCGGGAGGAAGCTCAAGAAATGCTGACGAGACTATGTCTCTGACATCATCACCTCGAGTTTCACCACAGAAGAGCGGGACAAAGTGGCTGGGGAGAGTGAAGTCTGGGTTTCTATGCTTAAAATGCTGCCCCTGTGATCTGACTTCGGAAAAAATGAATGAATAACCATTACAAATTAAGTAAACTTAATCCCTTTCACTATGTTCAGAATGTGATAAACACACACACTTCCCTCTGGCCTTACCCGAGTGTCCTGACGTATCTATTCCAGTGCCAAACAGTATCACGTACTCTGTGAGGGAGGCATGGAGAACACACATGGAACCCATGAAGCCTCCAGCCCTCAGAAAAATCCACTGCAGGTCTTCATCTGGCAGGATGTGGCCCGGATACCTACATTAGTTTACATTTGATTAGCTAGATTTTCAAAATGTGCAACACAACATGAAGCTTACTTTCTTTTACTTCACGTTCTAGTTAACAGACATTATCTGCAAACAATAACACACTAATTCCAAGGTAATTCTGGAAATGATCCAGGTTCAGTTAATTTTCCCCCAAATTATAATTTTTTAAATTGCAACTAAACCTGTTATTCATCTACCTATGCTAACAACGTATAATGGAATGTAAAACATTTACATACTCTTCCATTAGATGGCGGAAGGTACAATAATCCGGTGTATCCACTTGTTGCTATTACTACTATAGAATCAGTCATGGTTTTGTGTTTTTTTTTTTTTTTAAACAGGCTCAGATTTCACACTAAGTCAATTGTGATGAATTGAGATGTGATAGTTGTTTTGTTATATGCAGTATGGCATGAAATGTAAAATTGGTGCCTTGGCTCAATAGGGGAGATGAAATTGGTGTGACTTTTGTGTGTTACATAAGTATTACTCCATTGCATTGTAATCAAACATGTACCACATAATTGTGCACAACTTATTGCTTCACAAGGACAATAACATTTGATTGACTGTCACTTTTTTTTTGGTATACTTTGCAGTGACAGATAATTGCACAGCATCCCAGTGAGTTATTTTTACCCCCCCCCCCCTTTATTTCGTGTTCCATAAGGTAACCGATATTAGAACCTACACTCAGTATGACAGGCTTGTTTTACACTTATGCAAACCAAAAGCTACGACAAAGAGAATATTTGCTTTGCATTTTTTGTGGAGGTCTTATTACCCTGTGTGAGTATCTAATACCCCAAATATAAACAGAGTCCTTTGAAGTATAAATAGTCGTTCTAAAATCGCGTTACCTCTTCCTGAGCTCGACCACCAGTTTTGAATAGGCCTGCTCGTGATCCTGCCCTACGAGTAGACAGAACCGAGCATGAGCAGGGAAGCCAAAACGTGTACAATGTGCTAGTCCTGCTTGAACGGGTCTGTGACACGTGACAACAATGCACGCGCATCTTCACGTGCTTTCCGTTTTTCGAAATTCGAACTCACCCGCGTACTGTTTGGCCAGTTTGGCGATATCGTCGTGGTTGAAAATGTACTGCTTGGTAGCCATCCAGTGTCTCAGCACCAATACGGTAATGACGGCAACTCCGACAAAGACCAAGAGGCGACAACACGAACCTAAAAGAGCCATTGTTGACGGACAAAAACAGGCAGGGACACAGCAAACAAGAAAAGGAAACTATGGCGTACCTCACCACCAACAAAGGATTGACGGCTACTTCCTGGATCAGTGGAGGCGGCACGTAACCGTGAACCAATCGGATGACAAAGATGTAAGCTTTTAACCAATCAGATGACGAATCGCTCACGGTAGACGTTCCATTCAAATGCACTATACGGGGTTACGGTTTTTTATGAAGCTATCATTTAAGGGTCCGTTCCAGTTCTGATAATGTATCCTGTTAAATACTTATATGCTGAACATCTGCCATTAAAGTTGGTCGACTTGGAACGCGGTTGTCTGTTATTAAGGAACAGACACGTATTTCGAGAGCAAATAGTATGGCCCTGTTTTGCAGGAAGTAGCCTCCGAAGCGTTTTCCAAATAGACTTTAAACAACGTTGTTGACATGAGTGGCCCTGAAGCCCATTTCGATCCAAAAGGTATGGAGTTGTACTTGCTTCAATTCCGTTGGCATGTTGAATTCATTAGAGCTACAAGTCGATCCGAAACTCGTGCATCTGAATTCTGCACCGGAACCAAAACTAGTAGAATAAGTGTGAGGCTGAAGTTTTTGTTCCACTTACCGATTATCCCGAATATTCCCATAATTTTAATCGCCCCGTGATCAAAATAATATATATGGATGCAGCATGTCGGTAAATTTGAGCCTTTCTTATCCATACCACTTGTACTTCCAACTGTGTGAATAGTTTTCAACTAAAATAACTTCTAGATGCATTATTTTCTGCTCTGACGTATTGCTGCGTTCTTTGCACATTTACTTCGAAAATATGCTAAACGTTTCTCTTGTCGTGTTTGCATGTGAATATTTGGTCGAGTGTCTACTGCTTTACATTCTGTTGAAAAGTCTACACAGACAGCTTTGATTGATTGTTGTACTTTGGTATTTTGTTTGATTAGTACACGTAAGATTTTGCTACATTGTCAAACTATTGCACGGGCAGTGAGAATGTTTTGTTTTTTGTCAATAAATCTATCAGTGTGCATTCAGGGTATGTGGGACTTCCAGTATGCTCTCATATAATGACTAGTGTATACTCATCAGTGTAAGTGAGGTGCAGCCAGGCTGAGTCACACAAGAGTCGTTGATCAAGTTATCTGAAAAGCACCAACCAGACTTTGTTTGACAAATGATGCCTTGTGCAAATGTCTTTACTCTGCTTAAGTAGCACTCATTGTGTGAATGTTCAAACAAAACGCATATTTTGTTTAACCATTATACTCGATAAGTATGTTTCAACGGTTGTAAGTGTGTTAAAGTATATATATTTTTTGTCTCAATTCACCCTCAGAGCATCAACACCTGCGGTATAACCCTCTGAGGGACACCTGGGTCCTGGTCTCAGCCCACCGCATGAAGAGACCCTGGGCCGGTCAGGTGGAAAACCCTCCAGAGGAATGTATACCAAGATATGATCCTTACAATCCACTGTGTCCTGGAAACACACGTGCTAATGGAGAGGTAATGGCTAACAAAACATGTATACATACAGTAATTCCGAGGTACCTTGACTCACGTGGTCATTTTATTTGTGAGATTTTTTTTTTTTTTTTATGCAAGTGCTAGATCAGCGACATGATGGATCACTGGTTCGCACATCTCCCTTACAGTTCTGAGGACCAGGTTTCAAATCCCAACTCTGGGCACTCCGATTTCCTCCCACAGGTTTATTGAAGACTCTAAATTGCCCGTATATGAGTGTGAATGGTTGTTTGTTTTTATGTGGCATGCGATTGGCTGGCAACCAATTCAGGTTGTACCCCGCCTTTTTCTGCCACTCCCAGTTGAAGTTGCTGTCAGACAAAGCAAAGCGGAATTACAAATTGTCTGTTTGAAACAAACATCATTATGGCCTTTTGCATCATAGAAAATTTCATAAACAGGCTAACAAATCACATGTTTTAGTGTTATAACACGTTAACCAATCTATATATAACACAGACTAGCAACCCATGTAGACAGACAATATAACAAGCACAGGCATATATTCTTTATCTTTTACCTTCTTTGGTGGTGTTTGTACAGTACTGTATGTATATCTGTATTAGGTATGTTGCCCCATGGTGGCCAAAGTCCTCACACCAGAAAAAGGAGAAGTGAAGCAAAGAATAACACTTTTTCCATTCATTTTAATAGGGGGGAAAAAATCATTTGAGATACAAGTGTTTGGAACTTTGAACATGGTCATGGAACAAATGAAACTCTTTCCATGTTTATTTGTGGCAGCCCATAAATTACGTGTCTGGTCCGTTACTGGGGTAGATCACTTACAAAAAAAATGACATATATATAACAACCATCCATCTTCTACACACCCTATCCGCATTTTATATTTTAGTTGTAAATGTAAGGCTGGAGAGAAGGCCGTTCTGGTCTTGACATCTCACTGCTTTATATTGCCGTTTGGTTGTGAACTGGCAAGAAAATTATGTGTATTTTTTCTGTTGTCTCACTAGACAAATCCAGAATACAAGAGCACTTTTATTTTTGAAAATGACTTCCCTGCCATGCAGTCAGATGCTCCGGATCCTCGTAAGTGTTTCTTACGTCATCCTAATGAAAGTCATTATTTCACATGTGGGAAAACAAATCTCTTGGAAATGTGTATAATTTCACTCCACTTACATGGATAGGATAAAAATAGTAGTTCTTAGTATTCTTAATAGTTTGCTAACTCTTGTCATTACATTATTATGAGTTAAAAATGTCGTGCTCTTCAGCTTCAGATCAACATCCATTGTTCCAGTCTAAAGCTGCCAGAGGAGTGTGGTAAGTATATGTTTTTTTTCCATGTAAATATTACAAATATTTGATGTTCATTTTCAAGGATTTTTTTATGTACTCAGTCTTTATTTGCTTATCATACAACCTATATTAGGAACATCACTCACTATAATGTGTAATTTTACTCCTCTGCAAACAACTCTCACAATAGGACATCTATTATGTCGTTTTAATAATTCTCATGTTGTGTGATTCAAAGCAGAGCATCTTGGCAGACTTGCGAGAAAAGGGTGACTTAATTATACAAGTCCAGAAGTGGGTCAGTTTAGGTTGTGCAAGAGTAGAATACTGTAACATGGAGTCCTCTTTTGGACCAATCAGTATTGGTTACTGTACTGGATTTCACGTGAAGTTTGAATCTGTACCGAGCTATCTATGTTTGTTTTGGATTTCCTTTAACTTCACCCGGTCACACCCATAGGCACGTTATGCTTTGTTTTCCAAGAGTGGATGGATGCAAATGTTTCCTAACCTGACAAGAAAAGTCAGGAAGATTTGACACTGTATTTTAGAAACATAAATTCTTCTTAGCTGTGTGTGATGACTGCACACATTCAATCTTTACATGCTGAACATGCCAAACAGGATAGCCGCTCCCTTCCAAGCATGCAAGACTAATGAACAATCAACATCCACAGCCTACTGAGTAGGTCAAAAACCTCTGCAAAAGAAAGTTCCTCTCAAATCATCTTGCTTCAATGGTTTTGTGGCAAATCCGTATCATTGCATTGCATCCTAAAGAAAAACAGTACAGTATATCTAATCACATATTCATATATGTGCCGCTTGGAACCTCATGTTGAGATATGCACACATTCACACACACTCACTGGATAATGAGGCCGATACTCTGAAATAGATTCTCTCGCCCTGTTTTTCTATTGTTTCCTTCCTACACTTGGGTTATTTGAGTGTTTGTGTCTTTTCATTTTCACCACGGATTGGTTGGAATGCTTATTTGTTCCCGCATGATGCTGAAGTGTTTTTTGCAAAGGGATCTTGAATTAAAAGTTTTGTTGGCCCCCAGCAGCACTGAGACAACCAGTTATACACACACATACAAGATTTTGGGGGAATTGTGTGCTTGAGGAAACAAAAAGTCAGCATGAGGGAGAACATAACCTCTTTATGCACAATGCCATTTACAATATCGCTAAGTAGCAGAGGATAATTGCAATTTCTCCTCAAGTGTCCATGATTTGTCTCAGGTTCTTTGGAGACATGTTAATTGGTTACATTCCATTTAGATTAACCACAGTAATGAGTTAAAACTCTGGCTTGTCTGAATAAGCTCCCAATTTGATAATGTACATTTTTGTCAGAATAAAGCAATTTGGATGGGTGACAAGAAAATACATTTATCTCTAGTTCTGCACCTCTACCACATGCTTCCCTCAACCTGGCATCTGCATCAAAATGACTGAAATTACCTGAGGGAGAACAACCGATGTGCAAAAATAGATTGTGTGTGTCAATCAATTATAGTCAGGAAATACGTCTCTTCAGTATCAGTTCATACGTTTACATTTTTTTTACCTCTCGACTCAACAATCACTTAAACTGAAAGCCACAAAGAGGTTCTTGTAATCATGTGATTGCGGAGAGTGAAAATGCTACAGGTCAAATGTATACTTTAAATGGTTCCCAGTTTTCTGGCAAATTTTTTTTAAGTGATTGTACATTAAAAAACAGTTTCTTGATATCTTGGCTACGACTCCCATAAAGACACATGCGATTTTTACCATCTTAACCCAGTTTTAAATGTGTGTCACTTAGATATCACACTTTTTTTTTTAAACAGGCAGTTCCCACACACTTACATATGAACATCGTTCCATGCATTTCAGGGCTGCAATTTAACCACTCATTTATGATTAAAAAAAAAAAAAGTTATAATAGACACACATTAAGAAAATGTCAGCATCTACAAAGGTAAAGAATAGACTTTTACAAATATTGTTGATTTTATTTTTTTAAACCACTGCCACTATTTGAACTAATCCCCCACATCTTTTCAGCAAGGTCATGTGTTTCCATCCCTGGTCTGACATCAGCCTTCCGTTGATGAATCAAGGAGAAGTTGTCAGTGTGATTGACAAGTGGGCGGAACTCATAGAAGAACTGGGTGCCACCTACCCTTGGGTTCAGGTATTTACTTTGTTTCTTCTCATTAGGACCCGACCGAGATATATTTAGGCTGATACTGATTCCAACATTTGACAGAAAAAAAAATGTGATCACATAATCAATAGATTTAAAATGTTTGTAATGAATGAAATAACTACTTTTGGGGGTTGTCCAACCCCAATAACAACAAAGATGCGACAAACAGGAAGAACATTAAAATTTTTTACAGTACTTTGTCCCTAAAATATTTGCTTAACCTTATGCCTGAGAGAAATTTACAAGTAGAAAAATATGTAAATGGGCGTTAAATGATGAGTTTATCTTTGAAGGTACGCCATAATTCTAAGCATTATATGAGCAAAATCACAAATGACATTTTGCTTAAAACATTTATGCAGTGTGCTCTTTGATGTTAAATCACATTTCTTCTCATTTATTATTTTTTTCCATGAAGAGGCATCCTTCCCAGATAAAACATGTTATTTTACATATTTTTAATATATTGTGTACATGGAGCGAGCTGAACTGTAACTGAAAACAATCTTGGTGATTGTTTTTTTTTTTTAAAGTTTCCCCAGAAACAATGTTTCCCATCAATAAGTGTGTTTTCACAGTCACGCAAATGCTGAAACTTATCCTTATGTGAATGTGAAGAATGAGCAGTACAAAATAGTATACATTTGAGATGTATAATTGTTCAAGATATTCATTCAGGTTCTTTGTCGTATTGCGTGTCACTGACAATGTAGTGATTCACTTGCATGACTGTGTGCGGGCAGTATGGTTTTATCTGCTAATATTGTGAATATTTGACCTGTCTATTTGTGCCCCTTTGTTCCGGCTCCCCATAACCTAGAACAAGTCAACTGGTAAAGAAAATGGAGGCATTGATGTTCTGTTGTGTCCATTCTAACCTTACACTGTTTAGAATACCTTCTTGGACTGGATAATTATGGCCATTGTCATATCAATCTTTTTTTTTGTGTGCAAGATTATAGTGTTTGCCAGGAAAATAGACTTCTCTCATTTATTTTATTTTATTTTTCTTTAGATCTTTGAAAATAAAGGAGCTATGATGGGTTGTTCCAATCCACATCCGCATTGTCAGGTGAAAGATGCAAACCCACACACACAAATTACTCATCACTCACAATATTGACCACAAAATATCGAAGCCTGAAACTACGGTAAGTCATTAATTAATTCAAAATGTATGATAGTAACTCAATTTATGGGACATCCAAGGAACCTACTTAAAACAAATAGTTGATCTTAGTTGGGGGTTCAAAGTTACGTCCATTTTAATTTTTATGTATGTATGCACTGATATAGGAGAAGCTTACCTATCTCATTGATCAATGTGTGTTTAATGACAATAAATGTCATTCATTCATTTTTCAGGGAGTTATCATACATCAGCATCATGTACTATCAATTTCCACACATTGACAATAGAGGGCAGTATGTGACTTCATCCAAACGGTGAATCGTGGCATTCTTTTTCGTTTTCTTTTATTTGACCAGATTAAGGAGTTACAATGAAAATATAATCCTGTAAATAGATCTATTTTGAGATACTATTTTTAATGCATGGTTAATTTATCAAGTGTATTCTGGATTTCACTTAAAAGAACAATGTTATAGTTGAACATTCCATTTTTCAGCTCATGACTCAGATTGTTTTGCCAGTGCCTATTCGTGTTTCAATGTCATGTCATTATCATTTAGATACAGGGAGTATAATCCTTGCCCAATATTTGATTGAAAAATGAACTTACAATAAGCACTTAACTCAGTACTTGACTTTATAAGTAAGCAAAATGACAAAGAAATAGTAAGTTAATTACACAAGGATCTTTAACCTAATGACCGGTCTGGAAATAGAATATTAGATTATCTTTTACGATAAAAGTTTGTATTTAAGTAAAATGTTACTCGGTAACATGCTACTGACATCATTAATAATAAAGCCTTTTAATTTATTAGACAGAAGGAAAGCGTTCCTTTTTTTTAACATATTCCAAACAACTTCTCTTGTGGGAATAGATGCTCATCTTTGTTGGTCTCTTGTGGGTCATCTCTTCATTTCTCCTTGAGTCATCAGTCTGCTACTGGATCTGAGCTGGATCAAGAGTCCACAGAAACACAGCTGCACAAATACACCCACAGCTACAGATGTTGGCGCGCATGCAGATATAATCACACACACACATGTAGATTGAAGTGTCCAAGAACTTTTAATATTAACAGCTACAGTGAGTCCGTTTCTTTTTTCTTTCAGTCACTGTGTGATGTCATTTATGGATTTAAGCCCCGAAGGCAGATGATATTTGATGAAGAAGCGCCAACACAAAAATACTTGCAAATGAAAGAATAATTACTTAATTACCGCAGGGACGCTTTTCACAATATGTGTGACGTCTTTGGATGTGCACTGCATTCTGGGTGAATAGGTTCAGGGTTGTTTAATCAGAAAACAATTAGCCAGTCTGTCAGAGGCAGCGCTGCATGGCATGCAAAAACCGCACTGAATGCCTCTGGTATTTGCTCTCCGTATTCTACTTTCATTAATTTTTACTCCCACTGTCAGAAATATTAAGTAAGGTTGCAAAAGCTCATGAAAATGGTGAAGAGACCACTATTAATAACATTTTGGAAGTCTTATTTGATTAGGTAGTGTTCATAATTAAAGAGGGAAAATCTTTAGTTCAGAGTGGGAAGAAGTGTCTTGATATTGACAGCTCCCTCCCTCCTCTCTCATTCCTCCCTCCCCTAACTCCGAAGTCTACAATATAGTTGATGTTGAGATTGATAATTGTTTTCATCTCAGGTACAGTATGTGCATAATCTTAGTGGTACACAATACCACAAATTGCACACACAAAAATGGGAACTACAGTGGCCCTAAAACAGTCGTTTACAAACTGGGGGCCGCGGCATCATGAAAGGGGAGACGGGGAGATTGTTTTAGCCCCCCACCCCACCCTGACAATCTTTCAATGCCTCCCCACCCCCTACCTTCCAGTTTTCAACACTATCACCCCTGCTTTTACTGCTTTTACAATTTGCAATTATAGCACATACACCCGCCGGAGAAAATTTCAAGTGACAGTGTTGTTTGTTAAATTAATGTGTGTGTGTGTGTTAAATTAATCCCCAAAAGGGGTGGGGATGGGGTCTCAAAAACATTTGAAAACCACTGCCCTAAAGCAATTCCAGGGCCACAGAACTCTTCGTAACACTTGCTATACCTCTGGTCTTTACTTACTTTCAGAGCATAACCTGAACACCAACTTTCTAGGATTCTGTCATATCTTAATATTTGTTTACCACATCTTTTTTTTTCCCTTCAATATCACAGGTGTGGGCTAGCAACTTCCTCCCAAATGAGCCAGCTCTGTCTGATCGTTGTCAGAGAGCCTTCTATGAAAAACACAAAGAGCCGCTGCTGCTGCAATATGCCAAGCAAGAAGTTGAGAGAAAGGTACACTTTCACAACCACAGTATAGACACACCCATGTAGAGAAAACAGTTGTAAATTTAGCCAAAATGTTACCTCTAAGGTCAGTCCATACTGTTATGTTGTTACCTTTTACTATTATAGTGTTTTTTTGTAATTGTACGACAGTTATGAATGTTAAATTGTTGCATAATCATGCATCTGCAGTTAATAAAGCATTTATTATTGCAGCAATTAGATACCTGAACAATTTTTTTTCACAGTTTCATTATTTCAAATTTTTTCCATCAATTTTTCCAGCTATCTTCGGGCAAGAAATGTTCAATTTTTTTATTTTTTACTTATGATCTTCCATTGTACTAGAAATACAACAGAAGTCATTTCTGCTAATGAAGACTTTGAACTTTTTAAATAGCATCTTATTTCTTCATTTTAGAATAAAGATTCATTTTTATAAAAGAGAAGGATTGCAGTTGTTTTATATTGTTGTTAATAACGTTTTTATGCCGAGGCAGTAAGTCACTTGGACGTTATGCTAACTTTGATTTTAATGCGACATATGCTATTCTATAGCAAGCCACTGTGTTGAAGTGATTTATTGGTTATCCAGTTCAGTAACGAATGCTCTTCTAACCCAGTCCAGTTGCCCTTGACTTTCCCATTATTAAAGGAAATTTCGTGCATCATCCATCTGCTCCAACTGCCTTTCTCCCCATGTTATTCTGTCACACCTTTCCTTCCTGTTTTCCTCTAGCACACTCTGCCTGTTTTTCAGTCAGTGAAGCATGTGATGGGGCAGGAAAAATGCTCATTAGCATCATGCTGTGGCATCTATCATCAACTTGTGAAAAGATTAGGAAGACATATTTTGTTCGTTTTGCATGTTTTGGCAACTATCCAGTCATGTGTGAAGAACATAAACAACAGCAACCTTGAGGTTAGGTTTTGACATAACACATTTAGCACTTAAGCACAATATGAATGTTGCAGTAGTAAGCAGATACCTTTGTGCAAACTGAACAAAGTGTGCTCCAGAGATTTTTTTTCATTTTTCACCCCATATTTGAGTATTGCACTGGCAGCTCTTAATATGAAAACATCAACTGCAAAATTGCCCGTTTGGATGCTGAATCTGTTGCAATCAGAATGAGAATCAGAATCAGTTTTATTGGCCAAGTGTGTAACAACACACGAGGAATTTGTCACCGGTAGTTGGTGCCTCCCTGGTATGACATTCAGAACAAGAACAAGAGACGTTTAGTTAATAGGAACTTTTTCTCATAAGATTCACATATGTGCAAGATTATTTGGTGTTTTTGATCTCGTGAAAAATAGTTTTATAAGTTTGAAACAAAATTGCATTAAATACATTATACTTGTGGGTGGCACAGTGGATCAGCTGGTAAAGCGCACACGTGGGTTTTCTTTGGTTTCCTCCCTCATCCCAAAAACATGCGACATTAATTGGACACTCTAAATTTCCCCTAGGTGTGATTGGGAGTGTACCTGTTTGTCTCCATGTGCTCTGCGATTGGCTTGCAACCAGTTCAGGGTTTCCCCCGCCTCCTGCCCGTTGTTAGCATTCCCGCACCCCTTGTGAGGATCAGCGGCAAAGAAAATGGATGTATGGACATTTGAGTTGTATCGATGTGAGTGTTTAGCTTTTACTCTGGCCTTTTGGAGCTTTTTGGTGGTGCCCCCCCCCCCAAAAAAAAAACAGTGTATTTAAATTTCTGCTAGTTGAGAAGAATTAACTGCCATTGTGGATGAGATCGTGATGTCTCTCATACTGTATCTCTTATACATTTAAGGGTTAGAATTTCAATTTTACTACTCTGTACAGGAAACAAAGATTTGATGATGATGACCGATGGCAGTTTCATCTTGGAACAGATTCTTTCCTATGAGAACGTTTTCAAGGTCAAACAGTTTGCTAGATTGTTGAAGGATTTAAGTACTAAAGGAAGAGGTAGAAATCATGCAGTAGTTTTTGACCTTTGACATCAAGCCTTGAGCTAAGGTCCGAAATAGGGTTGTCTGAGATTTGTTAGGATCTGAGTGCCTCATGGCACTTTGAACCACTGTCCTTTCAATTGAGGAGTTGCACTTTAGCTTATATTTAGTGCAGAAGCGTATGCTCCCAGCTGCTTCTTTGTTTCACTTTACAGGCAAATGAAGAAATCTGGCAAACATCCATTTACGTAGATGATTTGGGAAAAAAGATTTATTCATACAAATACACGCGTATGAGATTTGTGAGGGCACATGGCGGGGAGGGAGGTGAGCTTTATAAAGCTAGAATGGAAGCAGAGCAAGATAGTGTATGTATGTGTGTACATGCGTGTATGTGTGTTTGCCGGGTTGCCTAAAAGTGTGTGTGTGTTTTTGCCAATAGTGTCCTTTTTCCTATTTGCTCCCGTCTGTCTGACCTGAGGTTAGGATTGTAAATTGGCACACGGCAGTACTTGGAGAAGCTTGAATTGGGGTTTGCCTCCCATGTGATACCCTTGAGTTTGAAAGCAAAACTTTCCAAGCTAATTGAATGAAACTTTTTGCGTGGGATTTTGTGATGTGTGAGGTGTCTGTTTTAGGACATCCTCCGCTTACAGCACACCGCAGTCCTTTTTTTCTGTCTTTCTTCCCATTCATTTGTATTCAGTCTTCATTCTGATGCATTATAATCCCCTTAAACTCGCAGGGTGAAAATACTGGAAAGGGGTGAGAAAGTGGCAGAAGGTTAAAGACGATAACAATCAGTAAAGAATAACTACACTAAATGTTGTTTTAATTGCATTCACTATAACATTTTGATAGTTCATTTTATTCAAATGTCAGTGCACATTTATTCTCTCCTCGCTTTTTATAATAGTCTTATTTGTGAAGTAATTTCTATCTTGTTCTACAAGTTTTAGCCCTGTGAGAAATCAAAGTACCCTGATATCTAATCTGTGTAATTGTGGACAATCGGGTTTTAGTATGTATCAAGTTTTTGCATGACAATGTCATGGCATATGGTGTGAGTACAAATTCAACATGGCTTCAAAATTGTTTTGTAACCCCCATTTATTACAAATAATTCATTTGAAATATGCATAAACCCAAACTTGCAAGAATTTTGTTCAAACCATCTACTGGGGTTACATGGTGTTTGCAACATTTATTTCAACAGCAGAGCGTGATGTTGCCCAACATGGTGGTACCCCTGAGATGGATGAAAGTTGATGAAATCATTTCTTACGCCACAAACACAGTATTATGTAATCATAATACAAGGGGCCCACGTTATTATAGAGATAGGGACTGAGCTGTACCACGAATAGTGAATATCCATAGGTTGCCATTGAAATTACAATGAGGAAAAAAAAATAAGGATAAGTTATAGTAACAATGACACATATGCATAAAAGATTGTAGCCAGATGTTTACATATACTGTGTAATCTAATATTCTCTTCATTATTGTGGCATGCAACAAAATAAAAGAATTTTAGTGATCCTGACTCACCTGAAACAGGAGAGGTTTGGTCTGATTTGACTTCAGAGGGTGGGAATAACAACCCCCCCCCCCTGCCCCCAAAAGCTTTTTTTTTCCACAATGTATTTACATTTCTGCTAGTTAGTGCTGACAATTGTGAATTTTCACTCACATGCACAATCTTTTCTTTTTAGGAACGGTTGGTGGTGATGAATTGTAATTGGCTGGCAGTGGTTCCTTACTGGGCGACGTGGCCCTACCAGTTGCTGCTGTTACCACGCCGACATGTCCTCAGAATCAATGAGTTGACCGCAGAGGAGAGGGAGAGTAAGTGTGTTTTTGGGGAGATGCTACTTGACAATTGCAAAGTTGTTTTTCCCAAGCACGAAGACAGTTTGTCGCTTTTGTATAAAGTCTTTCCACTTTTATATTTCTCATTCTTCTTAGTCTTACCTTGCCTCTTGTAAGCTCCCGTTCCGTCGGTCATTTAGAATCACCTGTGAAAACTGTTCTACTTAAGTCTTGTTTGCTCTCTTTATCTTCCGGTCCTTTCTGTTTTTTCAGGCCTGGCGGACATTATGAAGCAACTGCTGACCAAATACGACAATCTATTTAATGTGTCCTTTCCCTACTCCATGGGTTGGCATGGTAAGAGTGCACAATTTACAGGAAACCCACACTCATACATTTTAAGTCTCCATGAAAAGGAATAATCATCAGGTATAATAATCAATGCAAGGATTTTTGGATTTGAGGACAGGTCAAAGATGAAATTTACCCTAGTGGAGTCTTTGAAATAATCTCCAAAAATACGCCTTACACATAAATGTAACAAGAATGATGAGCAATCAAAGGAGAATAGCACTACAATACTGTAGCAGTACTTTAAAATAATTCAAATTACCTGACCATTTGGCCTCAATTAATATGAATGAATATTAAGCAGCATGTTTGTCAAAAGTTGAGTTTAATGTTCAGTCAAAGCTTGACTGCACCATACATCACTGTCAAACATATTAACATATTTAAAGGTTAACTTTTTACCGTTCAAGTTATTGGCAACAAGGGAAATGGAAAGGGATGCATTTTTTTTTCTTACCCTAATATTGCTTGACATATTGTTATTCCAATGGTTCATAACGTACTTTGCAAAGTTGCTTTAATGTGACAAATGGATACATCTATCTGAGACATTTTCTACAAACGCTCAACGAAAAACATGGATAGCTGTTTGTAAGTGTTATAATTAGTGTAAATCGCATATTGGAGTAGTTCATGTTGTTATCTGTACACTACTTCAGGAGTAGGCATTGTGGCACAATGAAACATCTACAATCCCCAAATGGAAAACCCTTAGGTTTTTATAGTTTAAGTGAGTCAATTGTGCTAAAATGTATTTTGTATTTTTCCATCATTTGAAATCTTCCCACTTTATCAGCTCTTTTTTTTCCAGCTGTTTGTTACCAAATGTGTCTACGTAGAAAAATTCCATTGTTTATACCTGAGACTATCTGATGGTTCTAAAGCTGGTTGGCCAACTGTCACAGCCATGTGGAAATTTCACAGGAGGACAAGCAGATGATTTGAAGGAATAAAGGAAAGACACATTTAGAAAAAAGAGGCTGATGGAGCAGAATTCAAGCAGCAATTTTAGATGGAAGCCACATTTTTGTTCTCTTCTTGCGGGCAACCAAACGCTACAGGATGATGGCATTACCAAGCAATGTGTTACATGCACTTTTAGATGAGCTGGCAGACAGGAGTTGAATCAGAAGCAGAAAGAAAACCATGTCCCTTTTGTAAACATCAGATGGTTCCACAGTTTTATATTATAGTGCAGCATAATCTCTGCAGCACTGTTAGTGAGCTGTGGGACCCCTGAGAAGTGCTGATTATTGTGGTGTTGTTTACATAGATGATGATGATTACTGCCAGTAGGACTCTCCCCATGATCTGCAGCAATCCCCATGAGACAAACAAATTTCATTTTCACTGAGGATGAAGCCTTTTTGAGGCTGAGCCAGGATTTTTTTCCCCCACTTTTGTTAGCTAAGCCTTGGTATTTTTTTATTTTTTTTTCTTTTCTCTTTACAAAATTTCTTAACCAAAAATCCGTGACTCATAAGTTTGTTGCTGATCAGAATGATTGTGTCTGCTGTGCCTGTTGATATTTTTGACACCGCAATCAGCAACATAACTGATTTTGCGTCCACAAATCAATTATTTTTATTTCTTCAATTGGAGAGAGTCACTAGTGTTTTTTTGGGGGGTTAAGAATCTTACAAAGTGGAGCTATTTTTTTTTAAAGAAATACAGCATATACATTGCTCCTACCCAACTGCATCATGTTGAGACAAAAGACTAATTATATTCCAAAACATATCTTCACAATATTTTGTTCCTTGTTATTTGCAGGGGCTTGAGACGGATGGGGGAAGTAATGAACACCCCTAAAATAATTGCCTATAAATGGTGGCAAAACTGTTGGGCAGTGCGATGGCTTGTCAAAATGAAGTTTCAACATTCTGTATGCTGTTCCTTGGCACCAAAGCAGTACTTTTAAAAATAACTGGGATTTGGTCTGACCACAAAGACAGTGAATGGGTTGTTTTTCAGCAAATGATGGGCTATATTCCCACTAAACTCTGAATAGGTGAATTCGCAAGTAGCTAAAAGCAAATACGTATGTGGGGAAACACTTTTATCCTTGAACTAAATAAATGGTGAAAAATTTTTTAGATCATAATTCATATTTTGAAATGCGCCAATTTGATATAAGAAAAGAAGCTATCCCTGATTTTAATGAGAATATAAAAATGTGCCAATTAGACAATTCATGCCAATATTGGTTACAATCATTCTTTAGTCACCCTAAGTCACCTTTTTTTTCCACAATTGAAAAAATCATGGATATGACAAATATCTTGTCAAAATATTACTTTACGTGGCTCTAAGACAGAGAAATCCACTTGCATCTCTGAAGTCTTGCTGTGAAGATGATGTTGGACTGCAGCAAAGAAACAGCTTGCACAAATACACTTAAGTTTGGAAGAGCCGCTTAGGATTGATATTTACCGCCCAGGCAGCTGTTGCTCTAAAAAGGCAGGCTGTACTTGATATTTATCTCCACTGCAAAAGGCAGTGAGGGAAATACCCAGTTTGAGGGTTCGCCAAAGAAGAACCGAGCAAAGGTGCCGTAACGAAACAAAGGTTAGCAGAGTGCAGTGATGCAATGAGTGATATGTGACAGGAGAGCAAGTGTCATGCCTCAAAAGCTGAGTGTTAAATGTTGCAGGTCCAATGTGTGCAGCATCTATGCCTTGCTGAGTTATTTTATAAAATGGACACTTCGCTGTTTATCCACCATTGCAGTGCCTGCTATTGCCTGAAATGGAAAATTCAAATGTACGTTCAGGTATGAATTATAATGCAATGGGAAATTATGAGCACTAACAGGAGAAAAGAAGTCCAAACATTCTATATGATGACAAAACATGTAGCAGAACTCAGGTTCAGTTCTCTAACCCTATGTATAAGTACATAAGGTATCTACACAGGGCTGTGAAAAATCCCCCCCCCCTCCCACTTTAATAACCCAAAAAACAATACCAGGGTTACAAAAAAAATCTTTTCTAAATGATTAGATTTGCATGTATAATGGGAAAACAACTAACTTGATTAACCACGGTTTTTGGGAAGCTGAGTTCTATTTCACTACACACGCCCAGGCCTGATTACCGTCAGATTTTTCGAATCAAAAAATCACTTAATGGTGCCTGTCAGACTAAGTGAGGTAAGCTACAAGATCTCAACGAGAACTGCATCACGCCACGATCCAAAGAAATTCTCGAACAAATGAGAAATAAAGTGATGCCAGTGAACCGTGGTCAGAGCCATTAGTCACAAATACAGAGATCTGGGAACGGTGCTGAACCTTCTCAGGAATGCTTGGGCAACAAAAATTACTCCAAGAGTGCAACAATGGCTCCTCCAGGAGGTCACAAAGGAATCCAAAACTCATTTAAACAACTGCAGCCCTCACTGGCCTCACTTTAGATGTTCACGAGTTCACAAAAATAAAGGAAAAGACATAGGACAAAATTGGCATCCTTGGGTGAGTTCCATGAAGGAAAGCATACTTGAAAATTAACATTTCAACAGTCAAACATGGTGGGTCAATGATGACCTGGGGCTGCTGTCTACCCAAAAATCCTTGAGGCCACGGTCCCACCATTAGTTTGTGCCCTCAATCTTAAGTGTTTTTGTGTTATGCAGCAGGACAACTACCATAATTATACCAGCAAGTTCACAAAACAAAATCAAGGTTTTGGTGTTACCATGTCAAAGTCCAGACCAATTGATGGTATGACCTCAAACAGGCAGTTCATGTTCAAAACCCACCAATGTGACTTAAATTAAAACAATTCTGCAAAGAAGACTCAGCCAAAATTCCTCAGCTGTTGAAAAAGGCACACAAGTTTTTGCAAATGCCAAAAAAAAAAAAAAACAATTAAGTTGAAGGGCAATAGATTTTTTATAGTGAGGAGCCATGCCCATGCTGTGAATCTTCCAACAGCATCGCAAACCACAACGCATATTAACACATTCAAAAACCTGGCTAATGAGTTATCACTCCCATCTGTGTTGGCCGTTAATCCTTATTTATTTAGTAGCAGCCCACCTTTTTATCATGCTAGTCTTAGAGTAGAGCTGTACTGATGGAATTAGTTGGATGGCATAAAAGTCAGGGATTAGAAATAGATGCACCCAATCTTGTTCGGCAGCAAAACACATTAAAAATACTTGTATAAACAGCACAATTGGTGTTTAAATTCTCTCACAGAGTCAAACACCTTTAAACCTCCCAAAGATCATGAGAAAGTGCACAGTCATTTACTAATACAAGCACTCTACATTCCCTATCTGTTCCTTCTTTGTGTTTACACTTTCTTTTTACCGCTGGTAGTTTCTTTACCGTCTCCCTCCACTTAATGTGTATTTGTCTCCCGTTAGACTCTATTGGCAGCCAAGATCTCTGGAGATTTATTGGATCCCACAGAGGGAAACGTGGGTAGTACTACGGATTCATACTTGCCTGTCAGTGCCTGCTGTAGAGATTTCTTGTGAGGGGAAACAAGGTTTATAAAGTTTGATTTCATTCCTATTCAGATTTTACGGTCTATACATGAGATTGTTGCACGTGAGCGACACCCAATCCCGATGCACCTTCTACTGTACTAGTTGGTAACGACAGGGCAAAAGTTCAAAAGAACAGTGGGGCAGACGGGCTACTACTCATCAACTGCATGTACAAAAGTATTACCAGCCTTTGCTATGAAGCTTGAGGTCAGGTGTGTCCTCCTTTCCACAGATCATCCTTGAGATGTACATCTTTACAGCTTTATTGAAGTCCACCAGTGGTACTTTTTGGAAAGGCAGTCACATGCCTTCATGAGATCTTGCAGTTCATAGTGCATGTCAGAATGAAGGCCAAGTAGGAAGTAAAAAAAAAATGTCAACAGGATTGTCTTGATACACTTGTTGGCAAGTGTCCGGATAAAAATTGGAACGCTTTTAAGGTCCCAATTGTCATGAGCAAGGCTGGAGCACGGCCAAGAGGTTTCATCCCTGACACCTGCTCCCGGTCACAGCTGTGTCACATGAGGCACTATGATTAGATAATGTACTCAAGTAGGAGTTTTGTCACTGGTTTTTGCCAGTTGAGTATGCTTTCCCGCATCCAGGGTTACTCCACCACTGCGCCATTATAGCCCAGTCATGCTTTTGGTTATGCTCTTTAGTGACTCATAGTTATCGGACATTGTTTCTTGTGTTTTGGATCCTGCCTTTTTGGACTGTGTTGTTGTGCACAACTTTCCTTTATAATAAAACCCACTGAACATCATGTCCTCATCTTGGAGTCCTGCATTTGGGTCCGCCCGTGCACCGTTGGTTCTTGACACCAATGAGCACAGTGGCCTCCATCATCAGTAAATAAAACTTTGGAACCACCAGGAATCTCTCTCTTGAAGTGTGTTTCTTCCTGACTATTATCACGATGCTTATGAGCAAACCATTGTTCTGAAATTAAACATGGTCTACCTGTAATTTTAAATTGTTGCGAGTACAGTACAGTATTTAACTGGCCCTAATGCACATACTTTCAGTTGGTGTGCAATTTAAAACAATCTGTCTTGTCATTTAAAGGATAGTTTTTCCACCCTGAAAACACCCACTTTAAGTATTTTCTTTTTTTGTTGTTTTTTTTTCACTGCTCAATTGTACAACTGTGTTTCTCAGATAACTGATGAGTGAGGTTGATTTCTGGTCTGCTGTCTAAAAGGTTTAATGAGCAAAGTGCTTCATTCATGCTGTGTGAATAGCAAGAGAGATGAATGGTCTTGTTTTGCCGTGGTGATGCATATTCTTAATTAGCCGTCAAGCCAGTCGCCCTGGCTGTTCTGTTTGCTTGTGTGCAGGTGTACTGCAGAATCACAAAGAACACACATCAATATATTCTGCCATTTATTTGTAATTTTGTTTGCACTCAAGCAAAGGTAATGCTGAGGGCAAGGTCTCATTCTCATAAATAGATACATGAAAAGAGGTTTCTGGGAAAAAAAACATTTTATTAGTGAGTTGAAAAAAAATCCTGCATCTTTCGTCTTATGTTTTTGTTTTCCGCAGGAGCCCCCACTGGCCCTTACTTAAAGGATGACAACTCCCATTGGCAGCTGCACGCTCACTACTACCCACCTCTGCTGCGCTCAGCCACAGTTAAGAAGTTCATGGTCGGCTATGAGATACTTGCTCAGGAGCAGAGAGACCTCACTCCTGAACAGGTGATTTATAATAGCAACACGCCTGCATGTTTTCCACAGCTTCATTTACAACTGGCATCTATTCATGGTTTGTTAATATGCATTTCAGACATTTAGGATTTTCTTTGAAACAAATTTTCATTTTGTTGTGAAAAAAGACAGGACATTTGCCTTGACTGAGAGGCCTTCTAGATTGATGATCACACAAGATTTAATGGTATTGACTGACTGTCCCTTACGTTGTCTTACAATCGCTTGTACTTTGTTTTATTTTTAGGCTGCAGAGAGGTTACGGAATCTACCAGATGAGCACTATAAAAGAAAACACGGAGAAGAGAAATGAAGAAGACAAAATGTTAATGGAGTTTATAGATCAAAGGAGTGGAGAAAATGGAAATAATGTTTTTGTACTCTAAACAAGTCAAGGCAAAAATAAAACAAAAAATCAAAATATCCAATATTACGCACTAGCCTCTCATGACTTATGTCTCAAACACTGATGTATGATTTTTTTTTCTCCCAAACAAACTCCTTTCAGGGCTTTCGATGTAATTATGAAATTATTTTAAATTGAATGTCACATGGAGGTTTTTTTGCTATTACTTTTGAAAAGCATTTGACTTATAATTTAAAATACAAAATGGAACTAGAGTGTCTGCAATGGCTGGACACTGCATCCCCAAAATGATTTTTTCCATAATTTAATTAATTGAGAGTTGATGCAAAGTTTGGAATTTTAATTAAACTTGATTTCATGAGGGTCACCCAAAAATAAAATTAAAGTTCCAGTCCATGAGTAAACTAGAGAATCTCATGAATGATGAGGGACAAAATCCGTTCTCTTGCCTCTCTCGTCTCGGTTAAACTGAATCAGAAACTCAATCCATCTAGTTGTCTTGTAAGCACTTTATGCCCTTTTTTTGGTGCTAAAATGGATCATGTTCTTGGTAACCTGGAAAATATGAAAACACATCAGAGCACCTCAGCAAATAACATGTCATTACAATATAATGAGTTGAACTGAACTTTTTGATGTCTTGCAATCAAAGTTCTCTGGGTAACAAAATTCTTCCTGTGCTTAGGTGTTTTCTGAGTATTTTGGCTTCCTCACGGCTTCCAAAATCTTTCACATGAGCCAGGTTATTTGAAGGCTCTAAAATCTAGACCCTCGAGTATAAATTTTCCATATTGGTATGAAAGTAAATGATTGGTTGTCCAAAGTGTAACTGGTCTCTCACCCAATCAAAATTGGGATAGGCTTCAGTTTTTACCTGTGACTTGAACAGGAAAATGGATGGATGTGTCCAGTTTTTACTAATAGATCAGTATACTGGTATTATCAATTTTGTCAATGTATCAAATTTTATCGAAGTGTATTGTATATGATTCTGCGGTTGATGTACAAATTGCAAGTTTCACTTGCACACTCACTGTAGTGCAGTCACTGTAACACCAATAGAGGGCACTGTTGCTCAAAAAGTAAGGCTCTTCAGGACCAAAAGTTGAGACCGGTGGGTAAACTTGTCAATTTTTTTTTTTTTTTTTTTGAGTCATGTCATTGTTGGATCAGTTAAAAAAAAGATTAAATATGTAACATTTCAAATTATTGTTTTTTATAATTACTTTATACTTGATTTTCATACAAGTTTATTATTTAAATATTTAATATTTTATTTTACTCTTTTTGAATTATTTGCAATAAATCAGTATTGGAAAACTAATAAAAGCTAAAAAGTTCATTTTAACTTACCCATCTTAGGGAGAGGAAAAAAGCAAATGAATGGCTCAAATATTTGAGGTCTTTTGAACATTCTAAATTCCAACCCACTAAATTGTTAAGTTGGCTCCACTGAGCCTAATGTGGTCCACGGACCATACTTTGCTCAACTCTCTGGTTCAGACATAAACTTAAAAAAAAAAAGTGATGTCTGTTGTTTCTCTGTAAAATGTTTGCTATAAGATTTGTGGAGAGGCACATACTGCATCTATACTCAATCAATCGTTTAATTATTTTTGTCGTAGCTTGTTTCAAAAAATGTTTTTGTGGTTCACTCTTGCTTTTGTTATATTTTAGGATTTTGCTTGCCTGTTTTACAAGTAGGTTAGGGTTAACTTGTCTCCATCCATCCATTTTATTTTACCGCTTAACCTCACGAAGGACCCGGGAGTGCTGGAGCCTATCCCGGCTGTCAACAGGCAGGAGGCGGGGTATACCCTGAAGTGGTTGCCAGCCAATCGCAGGGCACATAGAGACAAACAGCCGCACTCACAATCACACCTACGGGCAATTTCGAGTGTCCAATTAATGTTGCATGTTTTTGGAATGTGGGAGGAAACCGGAGTGCCTGGAGAAAATCCACGCAGCATGCAACATGCAAACTCCACACAGGCGGGGCCGGGATTGAACCGGGGTCCTCAGAACCGTGAGGCCAATGCTTTACCAGCTGATCCACTGTTCCACCTTAACCCGTCTAATGCCATGCTCCTACAAGTGTTACTACAGTGTTATAAAGTGTTGCGATGTTGGCACGTGCCCATGCATTATTGTACATAATTTCGACGACAAAAATAAGAGATCAGCATGGATGAAGCTAGCAAGGATAGTCGCTATTTTCATCCTTAACTGGTTTATTTTTGTATGACCTCCACAGTTGTATGAAGACTGTTGCATTGTTGGCTGTACATTTTTACTGTTGCATGGAGCGCTGTCCACCAATGGCAACAGACAGGCTAGTCGTAGAATTGGCCCATTGGATGACCAGATGCCAAAAACACGTAGCTATTTAGATTATTTCAAACTTAAGCATCGATGCAGAGTAGTACAGTACACGTTTTGCATTTTGGGGATTTGCTTTATTTCTTCTGATAACAAACATGCTTTGAAACATACATTCAGGTTAATGAGGCAGATGAGACGCTCGGAGCAAATCACCAGGGCATGTTTGAAACTGATTGAGTGACACATAAGAGTGGGACTGACAGAACAATGAACTGTAGCAGACATGAGGAATGACAGTGATTGGCTGCACACAAGAGGGTTTGTCTGAAGAGGCTGGGTTGACTAATTACAGATACACAAATGCTAAACAACAGCACACAGAAGAATAAGTTAAACCAAGGACAAAGAATGAGTCGGACCCAAAATCTAATGGGTGTGGAGATTAATAATGGGGCCCTGGTAGCAAGAAAAGTCATACACCATAGGTTCATGGAGAAAACACATTTGACTCCACAATGGTCAGATGAGGAGAGACTTATTTTCTTCAATCAGAGAGTGAAGTATTCGGTGTGGCTGTGTCTCTTCTGTCATCTCATCAGACAAACGACATTCTCTGAACGAACATCATGCTTTG
Source organism: Syngnathoides biaculeatus (assembly GCF_019802595.1). Taxonomy (NCBI): domain Eukaryota; kingdom Metazoa; phylum Chordata; class Actinopteri; order Syngnathiformes; family Syngnathidae; genus Syngnathoides; species Syngnathoides biaculeatus. Next base: position 15,015,378 of record NC_084656.1, on the reverse strand, counting down.
AAATAAGTGTAAAATTCAAAAGTAACATGTAGCCCATGGGTGGCAATCATAAATTCAGTTAGTGTCACATTGTAAAATGTCAAATTTTCCCTAAATGATTAAAAAAATGTTTTCATTTGCAATTTTACCACTGAATAGACTGCTAATGCATGTATACTCTACAATGTGCACCTTTTTGTGTTGGAGGTTAGGCTTTTGTTGGGAAATCTGCCCATCTTTCTCCATCAGTCCATCTGTTTTCAGGATTAAACAAAAAACACTGAACTAATTTTTGTCACAATTGGCTCACGCATGGACCACTCATTTTTGAAATAGACAAAATGTATATTACAAGAACAATATTCAATTGTGGTCATGGATTTGGTCCATCTGTGCAATACATACTATGAGCCCACAATTTCCATGATGATATTTTCACTTACTTATTTTTCTATAATTATTATCTTGATTAAATATGATACGATCAACCAAGTATGACAATTTTGCCTCATTTTACCACAGAAAATAAAATGCAAGAAATTGAATTGTTTCTTAGAGTTACATCATTTAATCTGACCTGCTTTTCCATCCAACCCCCTGCCCCACCACTTCACCTCAAAGTAAATAAACACTGATGAAAAAGATTTGTTGGCTCAATTCTGTTATACGCAGGCTTCTGCATGTATTTAATTAATGAATCATTTCCCCCCCCCCATCATCATGAAGTGTCGAAACCAGAGATGGAGAATAACGCACTGCATTTACATTTACTCAACTAACAAATTCCATAAACTGTACTTGTCAGAGAACTTTAAATTCGCTATCCTTTTCACTTGTAGTTGAGCATTTATGTGAGGAGCAAGGATTGATACCTCTACTCCGTTAAAATGATCGACACGCCGTTCGCTATTCCCATTTTTTCATTCTTGCGTGTGAGCATCTATTTTTATTCTCAATATTCGACTTCCGCATCGGGCGCCTGGAATCGTAACGTCTTCGCACTCCAATTCCCCAATCAAATGGCACAACGCAGTCACATACCGGGCACTCGACCATCACGAGCCAATCAAATTTAACTAATTTGCGGCAAAAATAGCCGCGCTGTTTTAGCGGTTTTATTTTCCAGAATCCAAAATACAACATCTTTCTCGTACAGCTTTTAAATTGTGACTTCTCAAACTTGGATCCTGCAGCCCACTTCAATCTTGAGAAAACACCTTGCGGTGAGTTGCAGATGTTTCGCTTGTTGATGTGGCAACATTAGCACTACCCCTGTGGTGTCGCATACGCACACACAATCACTAAGTATGGTCACAAAAAAAGCTTCTTCAAAAAGTATTTTAAGCAGGTAAAGCAAATAATGTTTCTGTGGAGACCAATTTTTGTGTTGTTGGATTCTGGGGACCTAAAAAAATTAAAATAAATTAATTAAGTGGTTGGGGGTGTGTCAACTTCAACATAATGTTTTTTTTTAACTTATTTTATGTTCATGGTCTGTTGAAAAAAACAACAACAGAATTTATTCACCTTACTCTTGTAGTTTTTTTTCTTTGGGTGCTTCCACCTAACTAAATATTTTGGTATTATTTGAATTATTTTTACTTTTTACTTGTACTTGAGTCATAATATTCTAAATTAGCGGTTATTTTACTCAAGTATAATATTTGGATACTCTACTCACCTCTGGTCCCAACTCATTACCATAGTTTAAACTTTTAAAGTACTTTACTTCACACAGGGAGAACTAGAGGTGTACTAAAAGAAGAAATATATCCATGGAACGAAATATTCAGGATCACACAGTTTGTCAGAATTTCCAGTAAAGTGCTCTAGCTTGCAATAAAAACAGGGAGATATACAAAACACACACTGCTATTATTGGAAAGCTCAATCTTTGACTTCCTATAAATATTAATGGTGATTCGAGGTTTTGTTGAAGTATTAGGTTGAACTGTAATGGTGTACAGAGGTCTTTGTAACATGGATTTTTGTGAAAGTGTGTTTGTACGCTTGTGTGTCTGTGTGTGTGTGCCTTTTATGTACTGTGATAGACCTCATTCTTTCAAGTCAATATTTATTTAGTTCTTTGGGCTCATGGATCCCTTCCTCATCTATTCCATTGCTCCTTTGAGACTTTCAGTGTGTTTGTGTGTGTGCTCAAGATATATTTGCCAAATCCTTGGTACTTTGCTTTTTTTTTTTAATTTTATTTTTTTTTAGTCAATACACGATTGTTCTCCCAAAACACCGACCAAGTGGTCTCAAACTTGCTTTTTATCTGCCAGAGTAGAAGAATGTCAATGTAATAGGTCAAACAGTTATGATATGCAGTTTGAACATGATCTTAGGTGAAATTATTACCAGCAAATTCATTCCGATAACATATACTGTAGATTACCTATTGTCATCAAGTTCATTTTAGTTTATTCCAGCTCCAAGTATGAATGGTTGTTCCAACAAGTAGAATTATTGCTCTGATGTACTGCATGTGACAGTTCCAAAAGTAAATAGCAAATACTGGGCCTTGCAGAGAACTGATAAGCAACAGCCATATATGATTTTCATCCAGATTTTGGCTCGCCCACATTGGGATCACGTCATTCTGTCACGGCCTCAAGCGCTCATAGGGATGAAATTTCCTCATTGAACTCTTCTCTGCTGTAATTTTCACCTGTGTTGAAAGTCTGGATGATTTATTTATTTTTTACCACAGCAAGTAAAAATAGTGATAGTAATACATTTTCATATACATAGTGGTTTTTTTTTGTTGTTAATATCAATATTTGAAATACCTCTTTGAAGAAGGCCACATCATCCCACCTATAATAAGTGGTTGCGAATTAATTTTTGCCTAGCTCAATGTATCGATTGGGTCCCTAATATCTTTGAAAAGAGTTTGGGTGGATGATGTGATACAGGAATATGATTTTAATGGCTTTCTGTATGGTTATTGCATAATGTGACACAGGCAGATAACTTTGATGTGCAAGTGTGACCATGCCATTTTAATCGATGGTGTGGTCATAAATTTAGGGATTTTGTTTGCTTGGACCAATTAATCTCCATTGGTCCTTCATGTGCAGACCTTAAAGTGCGGGTGACATCCCTATAAACATTGTAAAATAGATATTGTAATGAAAAATACATAAAACAGTATTCACTTCAATGTCCATACCATAAAAAAAAAAAAGACGTCACTGACATTGAGTGTCCCTCGACATCCAATTGGTCGCCATATTAGTCGCGTCATCTGTCCTTGACGTCATCGTCACTTCCGCCGTTGAAAACGCGCCGTGCCTGCTACTATGGAAGCCGAACAACAGAGATATTCGGATTTTTCCAACGCCCCTTCTGACACGGAAGCTCTTTTCGAAAAGGACAACACCACACAACTGAGTGAAGTTACCGGGGCAATATTAAACTATTGTTTCGAGCCCTCAGGGCAATATTACACTATTGTTTCGAGCCATATTCAGATGATGTGCCATCACAGCTAAACCGCATCCCGTCCGATCCACTTCCGCGGCACAGATGAGCCACCGGGGCTCATCGCAGCCGGCCGGTGTGGCTTATGACGGTTCACAGTCGAGCCTGTGCGCTTCATGCTCGCATCGCACGCGACTGAGTAACGCATTCTCGGCTGGGTTCTTCAGAGCCGCCCCCATCGCAAAGCCCGACGCTCAGCCTTCGCGGAAGATGTGACCGCCGAACGCGGCGGCTAAGCCGGTGTGGGTGGGTTTCGGCCCGACGTGCAAGAGGGGGTGGATTCGAGCTATGTTGCAGGCTGAGTGGGACATTATTGGCTGGGCGATGTGCACATCCACACATTTCATACGCGGATCTTTTGCTACATTATGAGAGAGACCGATTACGTGGTCCGCCCCAAACTATTTTTTTTTTTTTTAGTAGCTGTATACACACCTACCTGTTATTTGAAACTCACGAAGCTCTCGTCCTCTGCACCCGTGCAATCCATTTTTCACAACGAACCGGGTTTCTTTCAAACTTATGAAGGTTAATTCCATTCTCCCGAGTGTTTAAGCAATGTCCAGCAATGCAATGAGCCGGCATTTTGGTTAACACGAAGGAACAACGAGCTACCTTCGCGGAGGTAAAACTAATGGAAACAAAGGAGTCCACGAGGGGGCACTACTGTCCTTCACGTCACTTCCTGCTTCTTCTCGACAACAAATTCCGAGAGGAGGAGTTACAAAAAGTTGTATACGTCAAAATCATGTTTTGTGGTGAAAAAACACATGGGACCATATTGGCTGTGGGTTTTTCCATTAATGATATACCAAAAATCATCCGTTTGACGACACTTGAGCTTTAAATTATGTGATACTTGTGATTGCCCAAAATCAGCTGGGGGGCTCTGGCTCACCTTTGAGTCAAAAGGAATAGATGGATAAATTAAATACAGGAGAATTTTAGATTCTGCTAAAGTGCTTTTTTCAAAATATTTAAAATCCCTTTATAGACAAACTCTAAAACCTTTGTGTGTTTAAAAAAATAATAATCTAATTGACCCCAGTGACTGACTGGTTACTGTGTTTGTGATTCTGTCCTTTTCCTTCTTGTAGCTTTCACACAATCGTGCTCACCACCAATCAGATTTCACCTTTGATTTCCCCTCACCTCACCTTGTCTGTAGAAAATGAGACACTGTAGATATCGCCTTGAGGCGACGGCTCTGTAAACTCCAATTATGGAGGAAACGTGAGCGACCATTTCCTCTGCTCATCTGTCACGTCACTTGGCACAGCCTGTAGACAAGGATGAGGGACGAGGGCTCGCGAGACAGACGACAGAAGCAACTGAACAGACGGACACAAACAAAAGCGGGCGGGTGTGGTGAAACATGGATATTTCGTTTGAATATGAAATGAATTAGCACAACATAGCTGAACAAACTTTGAACACAATGTGATTTTTGTTCATCGTTCATGCATAGTCTAGCCATGATTAATTCTTTAGGTTGCTAAATAATTCATTAAGATTGGAACAATTTTATCTGAAGCTAATGCTGGTAACACTATTAGCTGCTTACTTTTAGCGTTGAGGCGATAGTGCTTTAGTAGCCACTACAGTGTTTTTTGTTGTTGTTGTTATTGTTGTTGCTGATGGGCTGTTCCTCTCAAAATACTGCAATGTCATTTCCCCACTGTTGCTACCCATTCGCTCCACACTGTTGCTTTCACCCTACAATCTCAAAAACATGAGGAAAAACTTGCTTTGTTGCTTGAATAGTCTTTTTTTTTTTTTTTTTAAACCAAAGAGGGATTTTTGTTTTTAATGTGTAGACAAAAACCCACAACACAGTTTGACAGGACTGATGGTGAAAGGACTGCTAACATTGGATTCCTTCCAGCTCTGGCTGACTACAGTGTATGTATTAACAAAATATGCATTTATCTATACTTGTAATACAGGGATGTCAAACTCATTTTTGTCGCGGGCCACATTGTAGTTTCGGTTTCCCTCAGAGGGCCGTTATGACTTCGAAACCATAAACATCGTTTATCGCCTCATCATATTGATGCGTGAAATTTATGAATTACTTTTGGATTCAGAGAATAAGGGTAATAGGTTTTTCAACTATTGTTGATTCTTGGTAACATAAAGACGCTTGCAATACCTAAACATGAAGATTTATGATTTTGACAATTTGAAATTTTGGTACAGATTTGAACAAGAATCACGGAAGTTGACATACATGATTTGCCTTCGCAGGCCACATAAAATCATGTGGCGGGCTGGATCTGGCCCCGTGGCCTTGAATTTGATACCTGTGCTGTCATAAAACAATAAATTCCAAATCACAATTCTTTGACACCGTAATGAGTGCATTCTCAATCACGTTCATCAGGGAGAAATAAACTAAGCACACTTCACGTTCGGACGAAATCTAAAATAGTTCATGAACTTTTGTTCAATGAAGTCGTACAGGTACGACACTGCTGAACTTGTGGTTCCTGTGTGAACTTTTGCACTACTTGTGGGTCTCCGGCCCACCTGCAAGCAACGTGTTGGCTTCAGTAAGTAAATCAATAATTAGATTTTGGTAGTCTGGGGTGGGAGCATCTCCATTCATTGAGAGATTGATGGAGAATGAGCAAAACAGAAAAGAAGCAACATGGCGCATCCTGTCCTGCTTGCTTATTGGAAAGTGAGCTGACTGTGAATCGACAGGGAACTTGCAGGGGGGCTCTCAGATTGTACTCCTGTTGACCTTTTCTCATTTTTGTGAGAATAAATAACCAAGACAACCCATGGTGTTTACTATATTTATTGATCAGAAGAAACTCCCTTTGCACCCCCTCCTCCCATACGCACATCCAATACACACAGGGGGTGATGAAACGTAATCTGAACTGAAACTCCATAACTCCCATCATCAGTCGAAGAAAGAAAATGATGGAAAACATACAGGATGTGGCAAATTAAAATAAAACCGTATAAATTAATGATATTCACTTTGTTAAAAAAATATCCCTGGATAAAATCTTATCAAATGTTTGTAGATAGTGAATGTAGATTTATTAATATCAATAGACACAATGATTTAAAGATGTCCATCCGTTTTCTTTGCCGCTTATCCTCATGAGGGTTGTGAGGAGTGCTGGAGCCTATCTCAGCTGCACTCACAATCACACCCATGGGCAATTTAGAGTGTCCAATTAATGTTGCACGTTTTTGCAATGTGGGAGGAAACCGGCATGCCTGAAGGAAACCCACGCAGGCATGGGGGGAACATGCAAACTCCACACAGGCGGGTCCGGGATTGAACCTGGGACCTCAGAACTGTGAGGCCAACGCTTTTACCAGTTGAACCACCGTGCCGGCCGATTTAAAGCTGTAATGAAATCAATTATTTAGAAAATATTGACAGTCTCAACAGTCCATAGCCAGGCTGTTCCAAAAGAATAAAACCATATTTCACAAGTTCATATCTTCTCACCCACTGAACGGAGCAAACGCCACATTGAAGGGGAAAACTTGTAGTTTGGGTTTTCATGATACGTAGTCCTGGTACCTTTCTGACACACTTTTTACATATAATTTTTTAAAAAGCAAAAAAAAATAATAATAAAGTAAAACTTGCAAACTTTATCTTTATTGAGAGGGAACAAAGATAAAACTGTGCCACTTATTAGACTTTGGTCATAAGCCAATATACTTTTAGCTGCACGCGATATACAGTAGCATAGCTGAGTTGAAAATGATTATAATGTAATTGATGTATACTTTTAATCGTATTGCTCACATTGTACTCAGCACCCAGATTGTTTCCTACTGGATGTTGCAGTCAGCCTTATTTCTGGTTCTATGGTCATCATCACACCGGCCTTCACCAGTAACTCAGTGGTCCCATTAAAAAGAGAAGCCAAGCAAAAAAAAAACATGCGACTTTACACAACCCAAGAGACTTGTAAATGTTTCACTTTTCAGTGAGAGGAATTGTTTGTAGTGGAGGTGAGGCTGACATGTCTTCAGCAGCTGTTAATGTACAAAAACACAGCACATAGTATATTTACTTGCACTAACACGTTATCTCAAGTAGCAAGTGATAAATTCAGTCGTGGTCAGATCAAGATAAAGAAAGATTGAACGCCTTTGGACTTGAGGAATCTGCCTTTAAGTCTCTGGGGTGCAGCAAAGATCCAACAATAGTCTTTTAATTCTATTTGCTGAAGACCTGTTGAACAACACTTGTTAACCTGAGCCACTCGCCCGCTGTTAGTGGATGTTATCTCTCGGCGTACGCCATCCTTTTTTTTTTTTTTTTTTTGCTTTTATTGTCTCGTAGAATGTGATTTATCGTAGCACCAAAGGACTGGATGAAACACAATTTCACGAGGACAATCTCATTACACTTTTTAATTCCCAAATGTAAATTTAGTTTGGCTCTCTGTGGAGGTGTTCCGTGAAAGGCTTTGATCTCTTAGTCACAAAGGGAGGACGTCACTGCTGTGTTTACTGCTGAGATTTATTGGAACCGATGGCATTTTTTTTTTTAATGGCACTTGTTCCTTGCAAGTTGTGCTGTTTTTCTTTGATTCAAGATTTCATAATCCAGGTAGTTCTGTTTTTTTTTTAAGTCTATTTACTATGATTTCATTTTCAAATCATGCTCAATCTCAAATAATTTTTGTTGCTTCTACAACATGATCCAGAGCAAGATCCCAAGTTAAACACCAAATTTGTAGGAAATGTCAGCAAGTCTTGTCAGACTTCAACTCAGTGCCAATGCAAGCATTCGGCACAGTTATAATAACAAGAACAAGGCTTTGCATTGTAGTTATAAGATCATCACTTCAGTTATTTCTACTACACATCTTCTTTCTTGCATTTTCCATCAATCTGTATTAGTTGCATGACATGATATACTGTAAGAAATATGCCAAGATATGGGCAGGCGCCCAGAGAGGCGGCAGGATTTTCTAGGTAGTGGTCCCACCTCAACCTCCAATGATTGGCCTGGGCTGGGGTTGTGCAATTTCCGTGTGTCACAAGGGGCGTTTATTTTTTTGGGCAAGTTTTTCTTCAGGCAGCACCTCGATCCTCTCGCTCTCACTGTGCTTGGTGCTGTCCTCACCATGTAACGTTTTCACAACTCGGCCAAAGAAGGAAACATCAACATTCTGGGCCAGCACTGCAGAGGGTTCTGCATGGGAGGAATTTGATCTGTTTTTCAGCACACCAGCAACCCTGATGAGGGTGTGCGGTATATAGGAAATGGGTGAATGGATGCACAAAATCACTGTCCTCTTCATGTGCATTGGATTAATTTCCTCCTTACACTTCAACAGAGTGAGCCGAAAGGTTCAAAATCCCGCTTGAGCCTGGCTTTTTACTCTTTACTGATTCCCCCTCACTCACCGAAGCTAGAAACCCTGCTGGTAGTCAAGCATGGTGGAGGATCCATTATACTGTGGGGCTGCCTTGCTGCAGCTTGAAATGGAGGCCTCGCCTGTATAGTGCATGTACAGATATGATGAAATCAGAAAATTATCAAGAGATATTGGAGCCAAGTGTCTTGGTTTGAGGTGAAGATCATGGGTCCTCCACCAAGATGAAGATCCAAATGCAATGGCCTGCAATGTGTCCTAATCTCAATCCATATGGACATTTTTGTGGGGGTCTGAAATCTGTTTTTGAGAAACAAATGTTTCAAATGTTCAGTGCTTGAACATATCGCAAAGGAAGAGTGGGAGAAAATGCCACCGAAGAAGTGCAAAAAGCTTATAGATTGAAACAAGAAACATTTGGAAGCTGTCATCATCGCCAAAGTGTGTGCAACCAAATATTAAGGAGAGGTGCCAATATTGCTGCACATGCTGTTTTCTGTGTTCTGTTTTGTTTTTCTTTGTAAGTTGAAATTAGTTTACCATTTTCTTAATTAAATCACTTTGGACCTCCAATTAAAACATCCTGATGATATATGTTTGGTACATTTCCAATTATCTCTGATGATATACATGTTATCCAAAGAATTAAGTTGTGGCACGACTTTTTAGAGAATACAGAAGGCTGGGATTTTTAATTTTTTTTTTTTTTTGGGGGGGGGGTTGATTTTGTTAACCACTTTCAAGGTCATATGTAATGAGTTCCTGATTTCATCTCCAGCAAGCTATCTGCTCTCACTACATGAGGACAAACCAGAACCTGCCAACAGCCGGGATCAAGCCACTCAGCCAGTGAGGTGATTGCTCAGCTGACAGACAGCCAGTTAACAGCCACCTGGCCTGACAGCAGCTGCGCTCAGGTTGAGGACCAGTTGGATACGACCTGGCAGCCAGAAGTCTGCCAGACAGGAAGCCAGTGGGGAGCCAGTAATGCCACGGAATGACCTGACAGAAGGTGAGGTAAAGAATGCTCGGTAACAACTGTGGCCAGGTGCTTTATGTCACAGGGTGAGCTGTCTAGGCTGAGATATTAATATGAGTGACCTTTTATTGGGATCCTCATTTTCTATCATGATATGCATCTTAATTCTAACAGTAATTGTTCAGTATTGTTTCGCGCATTTGTGTTTACTGGAGAAAGACTCTGCATTGAGTTGATGATAAAATTGCGCAGGAGTTTAAATGTTTGGGACAAACTGGGATGGTAAGTGAGACTAGTTGTATGGTTTGGAGGCAGGACCAATGACCACTAGGAAGGAGAGAGACTTGAAGGTGGCAGAGTTGAAAATGCTGCCATTTTCTTTTGGAGTGACGAGGTTGGACAGAATGGAGAACGAGAGCTCATCAGAAGGACAGCTCAGACTGTGAGTGAGGCCAGATTGAGTTGGTTTGATACGTTCAGACGAGGAACAGAGGACATATCGGTCAAAGGATGCTGGAAATGGAACCGCCTGGTAGGAGGCAAAGAGGAAAGCCAAAGAGGAGATCTATGGTTGTGATTAGAGAAGACTTGCGGATAGCTGGAGTTAAAGTACAAGATGCACAGACAGCGAGAGATGAAAGAGATGAAAGAGGATGGTTAGCTCTGAATTGAGTTAATACGAAAGGGATAGATGATGATTGTGTGAGAGAGAACAAGAACAGCCGGCCCCTCAATCATTAGCAGAAGTTCATAAATGCAAATAAGCAAATAACATGCCGCTCAGACAAAAACGCATACAATGAGAATCGAAGGAGATTCTCATTCTCTGAATTTTTTTCATTTATTGGTTGATTGATTCATTGAGCAGACTGCAGAGAAACAATTAGTTTTACATGCAACTAAGTGTTTCGTCGTTGCCAAAACAAATGTTTGTTTTTTTTCCTTGGTTCAGTACTTTAGTTCAGAATGTAGCGCTTGGAAGTATTGCCACCAAATCCGCATCGAAGCACTTAATGCGCTGCCAGGTTTCTTCACAGGTTTCAATAGAACAACACTTTTGGCTCTTACAGTATAGCTAGTTTTTTCTTTTCTTTATTCAGGGACTTGTTTTCCAGAACTCGCGCTTGATGAGACAGGACAAACCGTCTGCTTAGAGAGTTTTTAAATTAGAAGCCCTCTTGTCTTTGTTTGAATGGCGAAAAAGGAGGCAAAGCACATTCTTGTGTTGGTAGTCGATTGGCACAAGGTGAGGCTGAAGATCAGGTTCGTAGCAGAAATGAACCATGTGAATTTACTTTCAAATCTCAATCAAATTAGTTTCTCATTTGCTGTAGTATTTGTTCCTTTGGCTACAGAAGATATTCCAAATTATTTTACGTTCTTTTAACTATTAAAGTCCTAGATGACTTCACAACCCTCCCAGTCCACCTCTTTTTACACAACAAGAAACTATCCATCCATCTGTCATGTTTTACGATATATTGTTTGTGTGTTTACAAATGAGTTTTAAAAGTAGTTTTTATTTGTTGTGGCGGCATGGATGCATTCCCGGACAATAACTGCACGATTGCTTCAGAAGTTGACTATTTTATTTACAAGAAACTGTTCCAGAGAGATGGTTTTCCAGGATAATTGTCATTTCTGATAGATATACAGAGGCCTCATCATCACTTTGGTGCCAGTTTTGACGTTTTCCTTTGTACACAGACAGCTCAGAATAAACCACTTTTCTTCCTAAAGAGTTCAACATTATACGCTACTGAGTAATGGGCTTCTGCCGCTGCAGTTCTCTTCATATGCATGCGAAATATGCATGGAATTAGGATTGGACGCTGTGATCCTTCTTGCCGAGTTTTTGTTTTGTTTATAACAAAGGATTTGGCATTTTGAGTGTGTGCGAGCCAGACGGCAGCCTGCGGGTACAACCTGAAGTAGGTTTGTCAAGTTTGTAATTGTGTATTTTTCAACCTTTCTAAATTGTTTCTGCAGCAGGAAGAACTGAAAAACAGAAAAATTTACTGCATAGTGTCGCCGTTATGTGATGCCTCATCTCACTTGACAGTCCCGAGATGTGAAAAGAGCCACTGTGTGCATGACATCTGAATAATTTCCTCATCTATCAGAGATTGCTGTCGAGTTAATCACAAATCCCTCTCCGAGTCCAGATTACAGACTGTAAATCGACCATCCTTAATTTGCCAAACCTCTCCAGCAGCTGTTTTGGGTAGTTGACTGTGTTACCTGCGAGGTTTAGTTAAAAGCCAAAAGCAAAATAAAAACACAAAACAAAAATAATCTTGTGATATTGATTGATGGCTTGAAATGCACATTTTCTGGTAATGCACATGACCGCAGTGCCTCCCACCATCCCAGTGGTCCTGGCGCCATCTTGCAAAGAAAAACCATTTGTTTTGTTTGCGCTGCTGCCGCCCCGCTGGTCATCAGCAAAACTAGCACAAAAACACGACAATTGCTGAATGTGCTGGTTTGCTGGTAAGCACCTAAGTCATTAAATATGGGTATCGATGAGAGTATCTCGTATAAATCAGCAAGTCCTGACAAAAAAAGCAGTTGTTGTGCAGTCCCTGTCTTCAAAATAAGCCAAGCGACAATAAACAAACGCGGCAGATGGAATGAAAACATGGAAGGAGAGACGAAGAAATATGGTGACAGAGATTTCAAACTGCTGTGTATAATTACTGCATAACAAGGGATTTACTTCCTAAGGCCAATTACTGTTGTGCAATGTGACAAGTGGGGAAAAAGCTCATAAGTGCGGTTGGAAGAAAAAAAAAAAAAACATCAATCCTAATATGATCAATTGTGTTTATGAGTTTTGGAAAGTTGTTTAGTTGGTGTGTGTGTTTAGAGTGACTGTGTGGGCGTGTCCGTTGTGTACTTGTTTAGTGGGTGACAGTAAATGACAGCTGCTAGGTTGTAAAGGGTATCAAAGCTTGTTAAGGAGTGACCGGTGATAACAGAATGATGGGGCTGCCACGTCGCTTTTTTACACACACACACACACACACACACAACACACACACACACACACACACACACACACACACACACACACACACACACACACACACACACACACACACACACACACACACACACACATACACACACACACACACACACACACATACACACACACACACACACACACACACACACACGCACGCGCACACAATCCACTCTGTTCTGCACACATGCAGAGTTCAAAACATGTACTTTTTTGGGGGGATAAACTGATTAGTTTGCCTTCTCATTCTTTTCTTAAAACATTATTATGAACACGATACATAAGAACTACAGTTCATTTGTAAATGTTTGTAAACGTTATCTATTATCACAGTCTGGGGATTGTAGTAGTACATTTCTATTTAGTTGGAAACAATCAACATCTCATTTAGTCACTTCAAGATATTATTTTTCATACCAAAAATATTGGGAATCGAGTTAATCTACTCCCAGCTGAACACGTTGCCATCATAAAGCTGTACCGATCATCTTTAAAGTAACATTCAAGCATGCTTTTCGGTCATATAAGTGTAAAAACAAGTGAACTGCTTGTAAAATGATACAACTTGTTTTGACCTTTTAATCTTTAACTCGCTGTAATATTGTGGCTATTCTGTGTACTGTATATAGGCACAGTATTTTAGGACAGTTCTTTTTTTTCCCCTCTATAGTCTCAAATCAATGTAATGGCCTGGGTGACAGCAAGTTTCCAAAGTTAATTCAAGCTGTCAGTAGCCATAAACCCTCCAGTGAAGGTGAGCAGGTTGAAATAGTTTTGTCAGGGTGCACTTTATAAATGTGGGTGCCATCTTTTTTTTATGTTCCAGCTGTTCCTTTCTTGGTTGCCATAACCGCCATTCATTTTCTAAAATGGGCCTCCAGTTACGTTTCTTTTATTTTTTTATAGCAATGAGACAGCAAACATTAACTCTAAACATGCAGCACTTTCTGAACAACCGCACTTGGATGGAAGTTACAGCTATTGTGACACGATGATAATACATATTGTCGCGAATGCTGAAACAATTTCTGAAATGATTTTTGTTTTTACATGATTTAAGTTTCATTAAAGAGGTTGGAAAAAGTAGGAATCATCACTTTATACACACAGTTCCAGGTATTTGGGGGTATTTGTTTTAGTCCGATGAAGCATAAACTTGCTTTGGCCTGCACTGTAGAACCTTTCATATCACACTTCACAATTTACTAATACATAGCATAATTGTAGTGACAGCATGTATGAGACAAAATATTCCCCAATTCATTTCTTCTTCACTTTTGCTTCCTTATCATATCAAGTTACCCTCCCTCTGCCCTCCTCCTCCTTGGCAGCATTCGCTTTCATCTGGTATTGTTTTGAACAGATTACCCTCTGATGGCTTTGTGGATGGGATTTAAGGTTGTCTGTAAGGATTTAACACAACATATCAGGTGTTTCGTTGAAATAAGCAATAGATAGAAGATTGGAGTCATTTGTGCCGGCAAATTGTTTCGGAGCAAGATTCCAAAATCACATAGTTGGAAAAAAAACATCATTTGGTTTTAGTTCATATTCCTCAGGTGGATGGGCTTCTCTGCCGCTGATAAAATGTGATTAAATTCGCAGTACAGTTCAAATCAGGCCTCAAACTGGAGGTGAGTCAAGATTACACAGGCACTCTCCATGGTTCTGACCGAGAGACTACTTTGGTGCATCAATTATCCATACAGCCACTCATCATTAGGATCCCAGCTAACTTTTGGAAAGAGGTGGGATATACCATGGAGTGGGCGGACCGAGAGAATCATTCACAGTCAGATTTTCACCTACGGACAATTACAGTCTTCAAATTGATCTAACATGCATGTTTTGTGAATGTGGCAGAAAAAACAAAGCTGGTTTGGGGAGAACATGGAAAGTCCACACAGCAAGGCAAGAAGTGGGATTTGAGCAATGAACCTTAAGAATAACTTCTTTAAAGTTAACATTCCTTATAATGGGGCTATGTAAAAGACAATTACAATGGTGAATAAAAACACATTTGGAGGGCACACTACAAATTCTCTCTAAAAGCAAACAAAAAAAGATAAATATTGTGGTACATCATTTAAGTATTGTTGATAAACTTAAGATGATCAGAAATTGAGCAAATTTGTGCCATAGCTGAGTGCAGTTGCAAAATCAGATTAAATTTTGCACTTGTGCATGACCTGAAAGTCTTTCTTACTTGCTGTTGAGAAGGCATATTTAAGTGTTTATCCCCTTGAACGAACAACAGCCCCATTCACATGTTCATTAAATACTGATTTGCTTTCAATAAATACAATCTCCACCCATGTCTCACTGCGGTTCCTGTTAATGAGAAAAATAAGATAGTGGGCTGGAAACAACCTTGAATTATTGTCATTGAAACAAGAAATGCAAACACCTACATATTTCCATCCCACCCATGTTTATTTCTCCTTTACACATCCTTTCTGCCAGTTTGTGTTTTGGCACCACTTCAGTTATGAAATAAAGCTAGCGGAGACTCCAATCTCCTGTGTACCGCTGAGAATTAATGGTGCACAAACAAAGGACATCATCGGTCACAGAGAATAATTGTTTATTCCCACAGATCTGAAACTTGGACGTAATTATGTTAAACGTCACTAAGCTTATATCATTTCAGAAAAAGGACACACAGAAAAGAGCCCAATTAATTTGGAAATAACGGATCCCAGTACAACTTTCTTTGCACAAGACTCACACAAAGACGACCAAAATTGGAACATTTGCACCCGAGAGAAACAAGTACGACATTTTATGAAAAAGGAGAATTCCTTTCCGAGCATTTGTAGCTCTAATAAGTACATGTAAAGCAGCCCCATGACAACACCGAGTTGAAATTAGCATGCAGCTTTCAGCAGTCTTGATCCAGGTTTTGAAAATGAAAGGAAAAGGCTCTTCTTTACCTCAAGACGCACCATTTGCATGCAACTTTCATCACATCCTTTCTAGAATCTGATAAAAGCAGGTCGGCGTTTATGGGAAAAACAAGCTTTATGTCACACCCTTTGTACCCCGCACTCAACCTTAATTTAAATGACTGAAGCGTCATGTTCCGGTGCTTTGCCTCACACATATTCTTCTTCTCTTCTCACATTCTTATTGTAGAGTCTTGTTCTGGGGGGTGAAAAAAAGTTTGGCAAGAATAAAGTAGCATAAAAGTGATTGCAAAGCAATTGAATTTACTCAAGTTACTCCTTTGATGTTTTGTCTGCTGACATCTTGTATGATGGCTGTTTTAGGGAACTTGATAGAGTGGTACACAGGCTGGACGTTGGTGGAGAAAGTGCGGGTTCAATTCCCTCTCAGTGATGGTGTTCAAATTTGCCCTGCAACTGACTGCCGACCAGTTCAGATTGTAGTCTGCCTTTTGCCCGAAGTGACCCGGGTATAGGCTCCAACACTCCCCTGAACCCTGTGAGGATAAGCGGCATGATAAATGGATGGATAGATCCCAAAGTGTCGAATTTCAAAATGTACAACTTGAAGGACACTGGTCACTGCTCCAGTGTACATATTATCTCTCCTTCCAGACCTAAAAACAGAAACAATGATGACAATATTCACTTTTTTGTGTGATCTTGGGGACAATAATGCTCAGTGATGGGATATCAGAGAAGAAGGGCAGCAGACTTTCCTGGACCACACAGACAGGAAACAACGTTCTCTATGCATACAAATGCTGAGTTATTTCATGCTTACTGTTAAAAACAAGTTCCTCCCATGAATAATATACGTTGCAGAAAATATTAATAAAAGACTGGGTTTGCATTGGAATATCACCAGTGTGATGTCAAAACATAAGGCGGTGTTCATTCCTGTCTATATGATCACTCATTTAGACTTTAATACGAATATACAAGTTAATAGTCTAGGTTTTCAAAAAGTCTCTGTGTGACTGGTAACTAATATTGGAATTAATTTGCATTTTGAAACAGAGATGCAGATACACACTTTGAAGAAAAGTGGGCAACCAATAGTCAAACTTTAAATACATTATCGAACCATACAATGACCTTCCAATAAAAGGAACTCATGACAAATTAGCACCAGAAAAGATGAATGTCTCCTGGGGCTGTGGAGGAAATGTGAGAAGAGAGAAATGATGATGAAAAAGTAAAAGAGATAACATTCAGGAATTGCGGGAAGGGTAAAATAGAAAAGTGGAAGCAACACTTTGTGAATTATTGTAATCATTGGACATTACCATTAATGGAACAAGAGTTATAAGTCCTCACATTTATGTTCATAAAAGTTTATAGGAAACTGGATGAAGAGCGAGAGTAGCAAAATAAATAGTCATTTTGAAAGGAGCATGATGAAGTAGTTTGCAATTACGCCTCGCAGTAATGAGGTTTGTTTAGGGTTTGAATCTTGGCTCCGCCCTTCTTGTATTAAGCTTCCTCCCGAATTCAAATTAATTAAATCCCCACCCGATAACATACGTTAGGTTCAATGAAGACTTTATATTGTCCTTCAGTGTGAATACTGTAGCTGTTTGTCCATATGTGCCCTGGGATTGGCCATCGACCAGGTAAACGTACTGCATACATCACTCAAAGTCAGATTGGAAAGAGTCCAGCTCACCTGTGGCCCTAACGAGGAAAAGTGTTACCCAAAAAAATGGATGGATAGTTACACCAAAGTATTATTATTGGCTGGACGGCACGGTAGATCATCTGGTAAAGTGTTGGTCTCACAGTTCTAAGGTCCCGGGTTCAATCCCGCCTGTGTGGAGTTTGCATGTTCTCCCCTTGCCTGTGTGGGTTTTCTCCTGGCACTCCGGTGTCCTCCCACATTCCAAAAAACATGCAACATTAATTGGACACTCTAAATTGCCCCTAGGTGTGATTGTGAGTGCGGCTGTTTGTCTCTATATGCCCTGCAACTGGCTGGCAACCAGTTCAGGGTGTACCCCGCCTCTTTCCCGTTGACGGCTGGAATAGGCTCCAGCACTCCCTGTGACCCTCGTGAGGATAATCAGCAAATAAAATGGATGGATGGATGGATTGATTGTGAAGTCTTTCAATGATCAGATATGGCACATAAAACTTTATTATGGCACCACCCTCCTGTGCTTAGTATGAGGACAATCATTTTCATGTTTTTAAAGAGCAAAAGCTCCCACTGACCACTGACTTTGATTGTTGATAGGTTTCTTCAGCTTGTAACTGCTATCCTCCCATTTATGCTCCCCTCTACACTTATTAAACCGCAAAGGAAAGTCTATGTAATGATACTAAAAGAAATCATGTCAAAAATTGTATTGACAGGACAGGCCGATAGATTCAAAGGGATGGACGAGTTCTGTGGCCTGATTCTCTGAGAACAGAAAATTGCTGAAACTGTACACGTTGCATCTCTCACTCGTTGCCTTGGGGAGAAAAAAAAGTTTTCAAGAGGTGGTAGTGTTGTTGTGGATGTTCATAACTTTGTGTGTGTGTTTGTGGGGAGGGGGGGATGGCTGCTGTCATCAGGACGTGCTCCAAGATGTGTTTAACTGACAGATGGCAAATTGCTTTATAATTAGGCATGAAAATATTAATGGGGTTTTATTATCAATTTCAGCATTTTAATGGATAGCTCAACAAATAGACCGAGGATTAAAAAATAATCCAAAGTTTGTCATTAAAATGTTGGAACTCACATTCTTGTAACTGTGACCAATTCATCACAATGATTATATTAAATATTGCATTGAAAAGTAGTACATAAGTTGGTTCATTAGACAACGTGCAACTTTTAAAACTTCCAGACCTTCATTACTACACAGACTAGTTTAGTAATAAGTCTGGAATTGGAAGCATTGGCAAAAGGCATGGAACAACCTTGTAGAATATTACATGAGTAAAAGTCTGGAAGTGTCTGACATTAAAGGACTAAGCGTCAAAAGTATTTTGATACTTTTCTATTCTTTTCACAAACTAAAACCTAGATATCAAAGCTTCCTATTACTGTGTTTGTAAATGTCAAAAAGCTTTAAATGATGCTATCTACTTGAATCTACAAAGGATTGATAAATGAAGTACTGTATATTGAAAACACTGCAAATATATGTATATATATTTTCTTTCGGCTTGTCTTTTTTTGTCATAACTTGTGCAAAAGTTGGGAGAATGTGAATTTTCTAAATAGCCAAGTCGGCCTCACCCGATTACTGTACTGTGTGAAAATTACCGTAAGCTATTATAGCCCTTGGTGGTTACCATCCACCAACTCATGGTGTGGATTTCTGAAACGCTGCAGGGTGTTGCATTAAAAACTAAATGTGTGAAGGAGGTAAAGAAAAACATATATTCCTCTTCACCACATACAGTAAAAAGTAAGTAAGTATCTTTCGGCTTGTCCCTTTCGGGGTCGCCACAGCGTGTCATCTCAGATGAACTCACATATATGTTTGGCACAATTTTTTTACGCCGGATGCCCTTCCTGACGCAACCCTTCTCAGGGAGTGGAGGCCCCAGTGGGATACGAACCCACAACCCCTGGTTTACCAAACCAGTGCTCTTACCGCTGAGCTACAGGGCCTCCACCACATACAGTACATCCACCAATAATTCCAAAGAAAACTGTACTAATAATACACAACCAATGCTAAGTGTGAATGAGATATACAGTTTAAATGCGCGCACACACACACACATACAAGCATTACTAACACGTCATTCTTTTAATACTTGAGAATGACTATGAAAGTTGTCACACAAGCAGTACACGGCAATATTTAATGGTGTGACACAATACAACAAATGTACGCGAGTCCTCTTTAGTGAACTGTAGATAACCACAACACAGTAGTTGTGTTTCTAAAAATAGCAACAATCTGTCACTAAATTTGTCAGTTAATATTAGCAAAGATGATATTGCATGAACAGAAAACTACAGCATTTAGTATGTCCAACAACAAACTTCAATGCATTTTTTTACAATCAGTACAGGTGCGACTGTTATTCTGCTTTTTGCACTGCAAATTCAGGCATTACGTCAATGAACAATTTCTTCGGATTTTATTTTGTATTAGTAAGTAATAAAGATGGTTACGTGAAATGTATGAGGGTGAAAGCAGTAAAAACTAAAACAAGTACTAGAACAGTGTATTTGTACTATTACAGGTGTTGATGAAAATAAGAATAAGAAAAGCACAATTTTGAAGTTGCAGTTGCACCCTGACTCCACACAAAAATGTCAGTCAAATCCATGTGTCACTGTTCATATTGTTTTTATTTTAATGCTCAACAATGTTGCCAAAACCCCACTAAGTCCACATTTTTTTTTTTTTTTAACTGTAGAACAATTTGCAAAAGCAAAATGATTGCAAACATGGTTGTTGGTTTCTTACTGTGAAATGAAATGCAACCAACCCCCCACCCCTCATGTAAACTGTCAACAACAACCCAATCAGTCTAGGATCATCCTCCATCTGTAAACATCTTAAGTGGAGAAAAAAATATTGTTTTTTTGTACCCCCCGTCCCCCCCACAAATAAGACATTCTTCTCTGGCAAAACTTGGTGTTGGCAATGTCAAATGAAAAAGTCAATCTGCTCACATTTGATGGAGTGGGAAGCAGATTTGATTGCTTATATCCCCTCGTCTAAATATGAAGGATTTATATGCTTATTTACAGGAAAGGTCCACCCTATGATTACCATAGGGAGCCCATTACCGCCTCTCTTTACTCTATGATTTATTGCCATCTCCTTGAAACGATGACGAGCATTTTAAGGAGCATGATGTTTCACTGCATCACAAGTACCAGAGTATATTTTATCTGGGATGAAAGACTAAAACAGAAATGAAAATGAATTAGCAGGGTTTGGG
Source organism: Syngnathoides biaculeatus (assembly GCF_019802595.1). Taxonomy (NCBI): domain Eukaryota; kingdom Metazoa; phylum Chordata; class Actinopteri; order Syngnathiformes; family Syngnathidae; genus Syngnathoides; species Syngnathoides biaculeatus. Next base: position 14,994,693 of record NC_084656.1, on the reverse strand, counting down.
GATACGTTTTTACAACCAGCAAAAGACAAACCTATACACCCGCCAATCCATGATCTGAGCCGCTTATCCTCACAAGGGTCGCAGGAGTGCTGGAGCCTATCCAAGCTATCATTGGGGAGGAGGCGTTGCAGATATACAATGGCTGTCAATTTACTTATGGTGGAGTACAATGGCCACAATTGACTTTCTGATGAGAATAAAACTATAAGATCTGTGCAAATAAACCTCCTGAGGAATGAGGTCCTGATATGTGATGGGTTGGGCTCCAGTAAACCCACCCAAAGTCACTCACCCCTGACCCAAATAAAGAGAAGCCCTGTAGAAAGGAATATATATATATATTTTTTGTGGTTAAATTCATAATTTACAGACATTTAAGTACTTTTACATTCACTTTTAAAATTGCAAACAGATTACAAACAAGGGTAATTATAACATCACACCACATGCTAAACACCAGTATTCATTTATCCTTTTGACCCTTATATTCTTTGTTTGGACATCACTAAACATGTTTATTGACTATTCATATTTTTTAGTTGAGAGTGATGATCTTTCTCTGAATATCATTTTAGTATGACACTTAAAAAACAAAAAATCCAAAGCAATCAGTTATCTGTAAGGTGTCTGCTTTGAAAGTAATCCAAATGTGTTTTTTCCTCTCTGCTACTTACGATAGACGCTATATTGTGCCTGAAGCCTTGAAACCTCCACCTTATACAATGCGCAGTGAATTTTTCATCTTTCTCACTCCGGAAATAACTCAAGCACTTAGCGTTTCCACATGTACAACATAAAGGAGGTGACTGAATGAGCCACATTTCTATTGCGCCTTTGTACCCTAATGACACTCGAAGCCCGATGCAGTATCACCTCAAGCCCTCACTCATACGCTGTTAGTGGAGACAACGTCCTTTGGAGCAACTAAGGGCTCGATGTTTTGTTGAAGGACACTTCAACTCTCTCGGCCTATTACTAGATGTCCACTTTATCTTCCCAGCTATGCTTTTTGTGTCCTCTTAAAAGCAACATCCAGTTACACAATTTCGTCTCTGGTCACTGTAGGTAATACTGTAAGACATCTGAAATCTCACGGCGGCTTCATATTACAGTTGCAAAAGTTACTTAACCATGATAATTTAATTTTTGACTGACATCCATGTCAGTGTATTGTGGTTCAAGCCACCACAACAGCGTAATCAGTCTCCAAGGAAATAGTCTTTTTTTTGGGGGGGGGGGTATTCTGTATGACTCGTTTCAATTATATTTGAATGGGAATGGCGTGTCAAAAGGAAAGATAGTGTGAAACCAGTTCTCACATTGGATAATTGGTCCCTATAGGATTACTGCAGTGACAACGCAATGTACTAATATACCCCGGCATTCCTTATTCCAAGTTTTGAAGAGCTTTTTCAAGCCAAAACTCAAAATGTTTGCGCTATGGGTTGTTATTGGTACTAGGGGTAGCTATTCGCTATATATAGTGCCCCCATGAGAGTAAAATAAATATATGAAACAATCTAATTGTAAATGGGACACCGTGGTTAGCACATTTAATAAAAGAGTACATGTTTTCATAGGCTCAGAAACACAAGTCAAAAATAGATTTTTGTATTGTAAAGTATTTTTGCATTTGAGTGTTAGAAATTAGAAATTCTTCATTGCAAAAACTGCTCCATGATACTTGTTCTTCTGTAACTACGGTATACATAATTATATACTTCTTTAATAATTATATTTAATTTGAATGACATTTGGTGTAGTTTCCTTTTCATGACTCTTCTGACACGTCATGATCCAGTATGGTAATTACACCGCTGTTCGCGGTTGCTGTACAAATTCTGTTTTTGTTGGACTGATGATGATGTGTAAAGGTGCGCAGCACTGACACTTCTAATGCTGCTTTACTCCTCCTGACACAGAATTATTGTGGCATCAAAGTACTACTGAGTAAGGGTAATTATGAATGTGTGGAGCCTGGACCTGTCTCTTGCTATCCACCCAAGGCTAACAAGCCCTTCTTCCTCATTAAGACCTTTTAAGGCTACAGGCCAGCAGCCCCTTGTCCGCTAACAAGGCAAATGAAGGAGGCACCCTTCGATTTTGTATGGGAGGCTGGAGGTTGACGATTCACCTTTTCTGCTCTGCACAAACCCAGACAGCAGGGCAAAGTTCGACTGACCCAAAAGAGGCGCCTCTGGACTGCGGTGCAACCCAAGAGACAGTAATCACGCTGATAGGCTGACACATGCCCACATTTTCTGTGAGGTTAATTACCCTTGCTGACATATTAACTCTGATAGGTCATCCAAGGAAATGCGACAGTCTAACAATAATCTTTGAGGACAGTGCTCCAACTGGAAGAAACTGTAAAACTGAAATTTAAACAAATGAGAAAGTGGTGACCTAATTATTGAAACAAAAGAACCTTATTGTCATGGTGCTGAGTATCGTTACGGTATATGACTGATGATAGGAAGCTAGCTGCAACCTGTTCTCATGTATAATCTAGTTCTGCACAAATCTAGTGATACAATAAATATGGTGACGACGTAGTACACGTAACATAAATTACACCCTTACCGTACAGGTATATGAAGGAGCATTTAGTTGAATAGCACATATTAAGTTGAACATCTAAAGTAAAACGAATGAATGGATGAAGATTAGCGTGACGTTAATTCCGAGTTCTCTGAATATTCTGAGCATGTTCATTATTCTGTCCCGTCAGAATAAGCAATAAAGGAAATTTAATGAATGAATGCCCCTGAGGATGTACAATTCAGAATTTTACTCAGCCACATACACAGATCTATACAGTAATTAACAAATGTAAGCAGGCACTTTATGATGAAGCATTGATTCCACAATTGAATATGCAGATTTGTGTTTTGACATGGCATTTAAACCGAATTCTGCACCTCAGCCCCGAGTCAACATAAACTGTACTCTGCATTGGCGACGCATTAGAAGGGGCATGGTGGTCAGTGGTCTCATTTGCATGATACAAGACTGCCCCCTCAAAATCAGATTTTGTCTATCTGGGGTCAAAACAAAGTGGAAAAGTTCAGTTCGTGAAAAGAGGCAAGAGTTGTGGCAGGATAAGTTGTGGATGCTTCCCCATGTCAACCCCTCCTGCTCAGAATGTCCTGAGCATCTGACAATTCCTGGGCAAGAAGAATATTGCTGTACTGGACCTTACTACTTAGTCAACCTGTCTCAACTTGAGTTTTTTTTGCCTCCTTTCCCAAGTTGTGGACCTGTTTTGAAGAACTGGATGAAATGTAATTGGGTGTAACGATGGTGCTGCGAAGCATCTTAGAAGCGCATTAAGGTGTGGCAAAGAATACTTGGAAAAGGGGGATTATTTGTAACACCTACGTTGTAATTGGGATTTGAAATCTATTTTTGGGTAAAAGCAGTCCAGAAGCTTGCTGACTCAACTTTTTAATTGAGGATGGAATGACATTTGGAGTGTTATTTGGTTAGCTCTTTCATTGCCTGATAGTGTAGGTCATGAAAGTTCTATGTAGGAGTGCCAATCCCCAGTTGGTGTCCTAAACCTTTAATTTTGTACCAAAGGTGCAAAAATGCAACCCTATGTATATGCTAAGCCTAACCCAGAAATGGAAGTAAGTGATTTGATAGTAACATTTTATCGTATATGCAATGGATTTGAAAAATGTTATGATAAGTGCTGAAATATACAGTATTACCCAGCATTTATTATAAAACATCAACAGAGTAAACGGCCTATCAACAACCTGCCGCCAGACAGAGCTAAGTCTGCAACATTTTTGGGGAAGCGGACAACTTCCGTTATACGGTGAAAATGGTATATCTTAATGAGTGTGCGATCCAAAGCAAGATAAACTAAGGCAACCTAAGATTAACTTCATTGATTCTTGAAGGCCAGCCATTGCAGTGGGGAAATTGAGTCATTACAGCGGCATAGGGTGCTTGTATGGGGATGGAGGAGAGAGTAAATAGACTAATAGGGTGGTGAATTGTGCAGAGAATAGCCTGCAAACACCCCTCAGCTCAGGCCCATTGCAAGGGAGAGTGGAGCTGGCAACACAACAATGTCATCCTCAAGGTAACTTCATCAAGCATTCTCTATCGAGCATGCGAGGTCAGACACAGTTGGTGCTAGGTGAAGGGCAGTGTTCATCCCTATTTATGGGTGCTGACCCAAAAATAGTTGTCAGACTTGTCTTATTGACTGGTTTAACACAGTCTTGGGTTCCATGAACGCTCTCTTCAAATCACATTCTGTGTCGAAACTGAATAACATGTAACATGAACATAGCTTAACCTTATAAAAATTGATGTATATGTAGTAAAATAGATTTCCTGCACTATACAGGCTTGACTGAATGGCATGAAGAGACATGCAAAAAATATATATTACTTGTCAAAGGACTGTAGACACTGGTCCGTTAATCACACGTCTTATCATAAAATTGACGGGCTGTTTGAGAGAGGAAATGAGGACATTAGGGGTTTGATGCGAAGAGGGTGCGTGATAGCATTGATAGCCTCGGGCTTAGGAAAAAGTGTAGGATTTGTGTATCTTTGTGCGTCTTCATGTGTGGTTTTGTGAGAATGCCATGACTCTTGAGTAGCTCTTAGGATACCACACCCGTAGCTCATCTGGCAGTAATGTTCTCATGTTGTGTTGTGAATTGAAATGAATTACTCCTTGCTATCCTTGCACTATTGTTGCCTCTCCACATATGATTCATAGTCACATAATTATTCTTCAACTATATGTTTTTGTCCAATGAAAACAGGACATAATTCCTTTTTCTTAGGCGCAATAAAAACAGCATATTTCATAATATGTACCAGAAAGGGCTGTTAATAGGCACCAGAAACAGATCTACTCTATGTGTATGTATCTACAGTAGAAGAGGCAAAAATATCCTCATGCTGTACCATGTACCAGGCATCCAGTAACACTGATGTTCATCTTGAGCTTTTGGCTTTGATATGGCGGTGGTTTGCCTAGATTGAAACATTACACAAAGGAAAAATATAGCTGGAGAAATGTGGCACGAAAGCATTATGATTAAAACCAAAACTTTTGCATGACTGATTGTTGCTGCTAGTGTAGGGTTAAATGCTGCTGCTTTTCAACCAGGTGGTGCATGTTCATTTCCCAACCACTACCTTATTCCTCAGCCACTGCAGGTATAAAGTCTGGATGAAAAAAAAAAAAAAAGTTTGATAATTGGCAAAACAAACAAAAAAAACTCTGCCGCAGATATCTGTCATTGTTTGTTTAATGTTGGGGAATTAAAATAAAATGACAAAAAGTGCTTGGTTGTGTAATTTCACACTTGATGGGACGTGTACACAACCAATTAAAATGTTTTCCATAATATGTTCCATTTAATTAGTGTTTTACCGCACAGATATTTAGTATCTGTTTTTCTGTTGTACAATAGAGCTGTACTGTAACAGTGAATATGTGTATTTGAAAATGCCTCTCTCTCTCTCTTGCAATTTCTCACAAAACTTGCCATTCTTGCTTTCACACATGCTGAGACAGCACTGAACAAAAATGGTGCCATGAGTCTTGTCCGTGACAAATTTTCCAAGCCCTGCTAATTAGCTGGCTTGTCAGCACTGTCAGCACTGCTCCCCTAAAACAAGACACAGACTGAAGACACAAGCATGTAAACAGCATTACAACACTGATGCAAGATACATGTTAATTAAAAGAAGCTTGAAAATGGGCTACAATTGGAACAAACACAAGTTCATACGAAGTGACCCTTTAGAGTTTAATGGGAGTCAGCAAGCATTCCTGTATCTTAATGGAAAAATAGCTTTAACATAAATCTGACCAGTGGCACCAATGTGGTCGAGTAGTCAGTAGGCCTGTCCCATAGTTGAAATGTCCCAATCTCATCTCCGGGTCCTGCAGTGCAAAACTTCCATGTTCTTCTATTATTGTGTGGATTTTTTTTCTGGGTACCGTAATATCCAGCCAATAAGCCGCGACTTTTTTCACACGCTTTCAACCCTGCCGTTTATGCGGTGATGCAAATAATTCGTGCAATTTTTTCTCACGGCCGCAAGGAGGCACTCGAGCGGAAAAGGTAAGAGTGAGACTGGTGGAATTAATGTGCCGAGGAAGTGACTTTTACCGGTCCGGTCCTGTTAGCGCTGCGATAGCGTGTTACTGCCGTGTCTCACTGATTTTTACCAGTATGTTTTTTTTTCAACCGTTGCTAGTTTTAGCATTAGCGCGGCGCTAGTGTTAGCGTTAGCAATAAACTCTCTGTGTACTGTCTTTCTTTGGAATTATCTCGTGTTTCAATGTGAGTTTCAATGTGGGTACTTGCGGCTTTTACACAACTGCGGTGTCTGTATGTACCAATTGGTATTACCTTTACAAATGTTCTGGGTGAGGCTTATAACCAGGTGTGCTATGTAGGCTGGGAATTACGGTACTCCCTTTTCTTTCCGCAATCGAAAAAGTAGTAACAAGTTAAGTAGCAATCGTATGAAAGTTCAAAGTTCTTTGTTTATTCTGGGCCTACATTGTGCTCAAGAGATATGGAAAGATTATGATGCTTGACAAAGAATAAAACTTTCTTTAATGTGGTCTCCTTAGCTGTGTACATGTTTAAAAAAATGATGTAATCATCATAATTTTCTGCAATATATATATATTTTTTTTAATGAAATAAATCCAATGCTCTGTTTGGTTTAAAGTATACGCTTTATGTCAAATGGTCTCAAATGATACTCACGGATAATAACACTGAACATTATTATCTTTATAAACGCAGAACTTTGAGACAATTACTTGAACAAGCGCTGTCTTCCTGAAATAGACAGTTCCAAAGGAAACTATTTAAAGAGGCTGCAAAGAGACAAGATGAGAAATTGTCTGCAAGCTTCCCTCAATTTGTGGAGGCTGTGCATTGAACGACAATGGTCCATATAATGATTCACCATTTCCAGCTCTGTGGGAGAGTGACAAAGAGAATCCATTCACAACAGTTTGCCAGAGGGCACACACGAAAGACTCAAATCAAGCACAAGAAACAAAGTCAAATCCTTGAGGAAAACCTTGAGTCTGCTGCAGTCGAGTGGAATACAATGAGCATGACACCAAGGTTGCCTTTATTTTAGAGACAAATTAATACCACCGACAATTAAGGTCTCTGGTGCATTACATGCCAAGTTAGAGAGAAAATGTGGTTTTAATTTTGAGTCATACCTTTTTTATTTAGATAAAATTGGAAGGCTTCTAATGCACACCATTTATTTTCATACCACAGACAAAAAAAATGTATTAAAAAAATGTAGACTGAAATGCAGTGGCCTCAAACTTTAAACTTTAACTTCTGGTTAAATGTGAATCGTGATTTTAGATTTTGTAAAGTCTAAACAGAACAGAACATCCAAATTTATACACTTAGATACTGTAATTGTTTCTTTACCACCACATACACCTAAGTTATGATTTTTTTTCAGTTATGGTTTTAAAAAGTTGGTTGAAAATTGACTCACTGATTTCTATTGTTTATTTTAATATTTTAGTCTCAGATGGCACGGTGGATCAACTGGAAAGGGTTGGTCTGAGGGCCTGGGTTTAATCCCGGACCCGCCTGTGTGGCGTTTGCATGATTGTTCTCCCTTTGCATGGATGGGTTTTCTCTGGGCACTCCGGTTTTCTCCCACATCCTAAAAACATGCAACATTAATTGGACACTCTAAATTGCCCCTGTGTGTGATTGTGAGTGTGACTTGTCTGTCTCCATGTGCCCTGCAATTGGCTGGCAACCAGTTCAGGGTGTACCCCGCCTCCTGCCCGTTGACAGCTGGGATAGGCTTCAGCACTCCCCGTGACCCTTATGGGGATAAGTGGCTAAGAAAAAGGATGGATGGATATTTTAGTCTCTTTTGACCAGTGCAAAAATTATTACTTTTAAAAAGATTATTCCAAACTGGAATCATAGAAAAATATGGTTTTCTGTCAGAGACAGCAATGCTGTAGGGGCAGATCCCAAAAAGAGACTGGAGAACCATGGTCAAAAAAAACAAACAAAAAAAACAAATTTTATTCCACAGAAGGAACATGCAATGCTGAGACGCACTAAACAAAAAGAAACTCACAAGTTCAGACGGAAGATAAACGTCACCGGCAAAGACGGGTGAATATTGTGACGCCCGCGCATTGTCAAGGAGGCCCCTAAATAGGCTGATGATTCCTATTTGCAACAGGTGGGTCGCTGATGTCTACACCCACCATCGCTCACCCTGTCATTGCAACACAAAGACTTGAATTGAAAAAAGAGGGCCATGACATTTTTTCCCACCCTGACCAAAGCAGGGCTATAGTAACCCTGTTCACTAAAGGTTTTGTGAAAATGGTGGACTTCAAAAGTATTTATTTTTTTAATCATGGCCCACACTTCAGGGTTTGTATTTGAAAGGTTTCTCACCTTACCTGGCCTAAATAGATCCCTGGTTCCGGTTTTCAGAGTTACAACTGTGCATTAGCCATGGACCTAAACAGTTATTTAGCTATTTGGGGTTCCATCTGTTGTGGCTTTGCCTGGTTTACCTAAAATCCTGCTTGAAACAGTGTGTCACGATGCGGGGCTCAAGGGTGGACCCAAATGCACGACTCCAGAGACAGCAGACAGTACAGAGGAAACCTTTATTCGGTCCGAGGTCTGAGATCAGTTAGACAGTCCAAACAATCTGCAGTACCAGTACGGATGGGCTTACGAGGGTGGTCAGTGGACAGGCGTGGGTCGGTGCACGGAGATCAGAAGTCAGGAAAGCAGGAGTGCAGGAACGAGTCATCAAGAGCAACGATCTAGCAGAGTATTAGTCGTCCCCCGGGTCCTATATGTACTGGGTCTAATCAGTGTTCATGAGGCGCAGGTGTGCACCTTCTGATTAGCTGGCCACGCCCAGCCCGGGCTGGAATCCAGGAGCATGACACAGTGCTACGGCAGCACAGAGTTTAGAAATCCAATTTTATTTGTAACTGAAAAATTGCCTTACATTTAGTGATTTTATACCTTTAGGATCCAAGCAGGTCCCCAGTTTTGCGTTTAGAAGGGTCCGGTCTTCCTGGTTGAAATAAAGCATCTGTAGTTATAGCTGAAAATATATATTTGTGATAGCTACAGAACTGACAACAGCGGCTGAAAATAACTGGTTTCTTTGCCAATTTTAGGAACCCCTCAGTTTGAGAGGTATCTTAACTCTCTAGCCAAAGCGGGTTAACTTTGACAGTGTCCAGAACGATAGTCGCTGACATGAATAGTTGGTCTTACGGAGAAGTAGAATTTCATCCCATATTACGTCTGGCGAAGACCCCTGATGTGGATTTCGAAGTTTGCTGGCCGTCCTGGCTGAAACTGTCTCATAGATGCACCAGTCTCATCGATGCACCATTTGGAATCAGTGTTTTGCAGTTGAACCTAGTCCCGTGGGAAAAGTATCATTTTTGTCATTTTGGGGTCTGGCGTTTCCCACCGATTTGGGTTTGAAAGGCTTCCTGACATTCCTGCCAAGAACAGGGCCATCATGTTGCAGATTTTAGGTCCAGAAATGGGGACACACATACACTGATGCAGTCAATTTGTATTCCAACACAGCTGTCACCTTAGCATTGACGAAAAGACAGTGATGCTTCCTTGCACTGTCTGTTTTTGAGGAGGTCAACTAAGGTTTTAGCTTCCTATTTTTGACAACCTGTCTGTCTTAAATGCAGTTGTCCATCCTTGTCTGGTTCCTTCATCTGCATACAAAGTTTTCGTGAAGAAAGTGCGGGGAGTGGAAAGTTGACAGCTTCAGGGACCTCTGACTGACAGTCCATCAAAGATAAAAGTTTTGAGTTATTTGATGTGGGCTGACAAAATGTATTTGGTGCTGGACCACAAATTGGAAGCCACACTAAACACGAGAGGTTTGTCTATAAATCTGAATACTCCTCACTATCCAATATATACAAGTACTAAGTATATTTAATTTGCAACCTCATTATTTATTTATTATTATTTATTGGCTGGCTTTGGTGGATTTTCGGGTCATTTGAAATCTAGTTTTATACAACACAATTCACCAGATTTACTAGCTTTCTATCGCTCAGTCTTTATTCATTTCTCTTGACTTATTTCAGGGCATTCAATTAAAAGTGTGCATGTAGTAGTACACATTAGAAGTGGCTGTAGGCCAGCCATTCATCACGATCTTATTACATATTCAAGGCCAGACCTGGCAAGTCTCTCATTGCAGTGTCAGTCTTTTACCAGTGTTGTGCAAAGTCTTTCTTCTAATGTCTTTTTGCTATTTATTCACCTTGAACATGAACTATCAATCTTAAATTCCATCACCTAAATTATTCTATACTAAAGTATAAATAAAGTATATATACATCACACACGCAACAGTTGCAATGAGTACTAGTAAGTTATGGAGGGTTATTCAGATTTTTGAACCAACAGACAAATGGGTCATGTCTGTTTTTAAATCCTCTTTTCCTTTCGGCTTGTCCCATTAGGGGTCGCCACACCATGTCATCTTTTTCCGTCTAAGCCTATCTTGTGCATCCTCATCTCTCACACCCACTGTTCTCATGTCCTCCCTCACAACATCGATCAATGTTTTCTTTGGTCTTCCTTTCGCTCTTTTGCCTGGCAGCTCCATCCTCAGCACCCTTCTACCAATATAGTCACTCTCTCACCTCTGTACATGTCCAAACCATCTAAGTCTGCTCTCTCTAACCTTGTCTCCAAAACATCCAACTTTGGCTGTCCTTCTAATGAGTTCATTTCTAATCCTATCCAACCTGTTCACACCGAGTGAGAACCTCAACATCTTCATTTCTGCTACCTCAAGTTCTGCTTCCTGTTCTTTCTTCAGTGCCACTGTCTCCCATCCATACATCATATCCACCCTCACCACTTTTTTATAGACTTTGCCCTTCATCCGAGCGGAGACTCTTCTGTCACATAGAACACCAGACACCTTCTGCCGGCTGTTCCACCCTGCTTGAACCCATTTCTTCACTTCCTTACCACACTCACCATTGCTCTGTATTGTTGACCCCAAGTACTTGAAGTCGTCCACCCATATTCTGTTTTACTTTGGTTGATCTTCATTCCTCTCCTTTCCAGTGTGTGCCTCTGTCTTTATTAAAATTTTGCAGAGAATCTATCTATTATAACAAAGTACTGCTAATGTTGTATGTCATTATCGGGACTCTAATTTTACCAGAGATGGCTGATGTCTTGCTCAGTTATTGATCTGCAATACTGCAGTGAAGTTGAACGCTATACACTCAAAGTTACCAATTTTCATACTTTTAACAAAATTTTTTTCTCGGCCTACCACGCGATGATTTGTAATCAACTTGTTGTTATTAGTATTTGATTGTTTAACAAGTGTGTTAAACTAATCAACTACAAACCAGCACTTGATTTGTCAAAATAAATCTATGAAAACTTAACCAACCAATTAAAAGAAAACACAAAACCTATGGTCTGGCATAGTTCTTTGACCTTGGAAAAGGTCTGTGCTCCACGGAGTGACATTGTAGTTTCTGTCATACTTGCAAAGATACGGTCACATGACTGAGAATATTCTCATTCATCGTGGTATTTTCATTCTCAGGGCATTGTATCGATCGCATCTGGTGTGTTCCAGTTATCTTGGAAGACATTTTGCCATTTATCCGAGCAGGCTTCATCAGTCCGTGCAACAAGGCTGAATTAGGACTCGCTAGCGTGGGGGTTAGTCTCGTTACTCAGAGTTACGAGTCACCAGTCCCAACTAAGCCTTGTTCCATGAATGTCTTCTAACATCTTCTCAGACATCCAGAACAATGCAGTTGTGATTGAGTCAATGCCCCGAGGATGATACTGTTATGTACTATTTTGTGGTTGTGTAATAAGTTTGATTTTATCCAAAAAACAATATGTTCATTGTCCATGAGCCTTTATCAACAAAGCATTAGTGTGCTGGGTGGGCCTTTTTTTTTTTTTTTTTTAGTAATGATTGTCTTTTGCTCCAACTTTTCCCACAATTGTGGATAACGGGAACCTAGCTCAGATATTTGTCCTAGCTATTTGCAGGAGGATTTTTTCACAAGTTTAGTTAATGCCAGTGCAGCCTTTGTCTTGATGGACTTGCCATTCTTGTCAGTGCCGTCCCCCGCCTGACCACATTGCTGCAACGTCGGGAAGAATCTCTGCATGATGTCTGCCATCTGGAGTTCAAAGCCTTTCATCATCACTCCACCTGGCTGTGAAATTCCAGCTGCATCCTGCTTTATCCACAGCGGTCTCGATTGACCATTTGTTAAGTTTAGACACATGCATTCTGTTGGCTCTGTCAGCTCTTATGAAATAAATCCCCTTTTAGTCGAAAGGGCGCCAATGTGTAAATAGTATTTTATTTCCATTTATGAAAATCAAATCACCAATTGGTGCTTGCCTGTTCCAGCAAATTAGACTACAACCATCAGTTTACAAAATGAACCATTTTCCCATTTAGGCTATTATGATCTGCCCTTGAAAGAATCGGGTGCATAATCTAATCCAATCCTCGTCTCGTACTTTTGTGAGTTCATCACTCTGACAAAAACAACATCTGTGAGGTTGTTTAAATGCCGTAATGATTGTGGGGGATGAACACCCACAACCATCCCCATAAGCTCACACCCAAAAAACACAAATAAAACAATGAAAACAGCTTGTTGCTATCAACAGCTGTCCACTGCAACTGGTGCATTTCAAATATTGCATAGAAATAAAGTGGATTTAGTGTCTTGGGTGACCTTTCATTTCAATAATTGCAGCATGTAGACTCTACAGGTTAATGTAAAATCAAGACTGGCACTCAGTACAGAGGCAGAGCAATCGCAAACATGTCTATCTGACTCCTTTGACTGAAAAAAAAGGTGACATGCTGGGTGATTGACTGTCTGACTCAAGTCCTCCAGGAGGCAGTTATTACAAAGTAGCTGCCAAAAGTTGCTTTTTCATTACTGGTCCATCTGCAGAATTGGGGGTGGGGTGGTAACTGCTCCACTTAAAGTCGCCCATATCCAAATTGACTCTAATGCCTGATAACTATGAGTCTTGAGTTGATCAAACAACCTTTCATATCGTGGTGTTTTCTATATCATAAGGAATATCCAAATGCTAACTGGTGGTCGAAGAACATGAAAAGGGTTTGTAGTTTTGACAAATTGATGGATGTGTCAAATTAGCCAAATGCAACACATTGTTGAAAATGCAATTTGATGCTATTTTCAAGGGTTTGCGTTGGTCTCAATTTTGCCAGGCCTTCCTGGCTCTAAAATAGGCCAAGTCAAACCACAAGGTAAAAAAAAATATATAAATATAAACAAAATTTCAGTCTTTTTCTGTGATTACACATTTTCCTCTTTCGAGCAAATGTTTAATTGCCCAAGAACCTGGGAATTGTTAACTTGTCAATTCAGTTTTCAAAGTGTTTCCAGCAATTATTGCATCTGTAATCCAATTACAGAAAAGTGCCAATTTGAGACTGTTTTTGCATTAGGTTTGTTCTATTAACAGGAATGGACGTGTGTTTGCATGTGCATGTGTGCGCGTGTGTGTGTATGTGTGCGTGTGTTGTTTTTGCCTCCAACACTTTAATAACATTGGCAGATTGGTGACAACCTGTCGCTTTTATTTCATAAAGCGATTCAAATTATGTTGTGTTCCCTGTTTCCACGTACTTACTGTAAGTGTGTTCCACATTTTTCAACCACATGGGTCAGACACGACAGGCTGTTGCAGCAGGAAGCCTAATTATCATACAGCATTTGTATTTTGAATGTGATCCAGAGTGTGATTTAACAGGTTGATGAGGAGGCACACACACCACCTGACCTCCACATTACATGCCATTAGAAAAACATTATGGGCAAGTGTTTGTGAATGCTTAACAAAATGCAGCATGAAAGAGTATTTCTGAATAAGTAAAAAAAAAAACTCAAAAGATCCTTTAACTTTTAAATTTTTTTTTTTTTGATCCTATCACCGAAAAATCAGTGTCAGTTTCAGTGTCTTGCCCAAGGACACTCGAGACAGTGGGCAGTCAGAGCAAAGAACTGATAAACTCTCAGTCGCTGGATGACCTGCTCTAGCAACTGAGCCACTGTTACACCCATGCAAAGTTTTGACCCATTACATCTTCTGTATTCTTTCATATCTAGTATCTAGTTGAACCATCCATCTTATTAATAAATCTAAACAAGCGCACTTTTAGAAATTGTGTCATATTTATTAATTACAGAGGAAAAAAATAACCCAATAATCACACTTTTATATTTCAGTGCCCAACTTTTCTTTGTGCCTTATTTCCCAGCATACCAATTACAAAGATGCAAATGATACAGTCAGTAGCAACATTTGTTTATATGCTTTCACTCAATTTCAAGTTTAGCGTAAACAGTTCTAGAATGAGTAAGGTTTGTTTGTCAGTAACTGACAAAAAAAATTATTCTGTCAAGAGAGCAATCTTGTACATTAGTTACATTTGGATTTTACAACAACCAGAGACAAATTACTTGTGTGATTTCTGCGGTACTTGGCAAATAAAGATGATTATGATTCGTTGAGGGGTTTTCCAAACTGGACGTATAGCCAATTAAACTCGTGTTACAAAAGGAGCTCAGTGTGTATGGTTGGATTTATCATACAAGAGTCAGGTAACACGATTCAGATTTTTGAAGTCCAAATCTCTTAATATATAAGCATACTCAAATTAAGCTCACTATCAGTTTTTACCTCTTCAAAATATCCAAAAGGTTAATTATAAAAGTTTGAAGAAAGCATACCGAGCCAGAGTTAAAGTTATAGTTAGACACAATAGTCTGCAGAATGTCACAGAAATTGTACCCTTTGAAGGTAGAGCGTACTGCCTTCAGTGAATTGTATTCTTTATTCCAACTAACAAGGGCATTGTTGCTGCAGAGAGTTGCCAGAACTTGTCTTGTTGAACTCAAGCTGAGGAAAGTGGAATATGTTGAGTCTGAATGCGTTGAAATTTCGACTAAATATAATTTGGATGGTGTGGGACATGCTACACTTATGCATGTTTGAATGCTACTTAGAAGTACTAATGAAATTTATCGACGACCAATTTTCTCATTTAGGTCAAATCCTGCAATGATTTTTAATTTAAGGCAGCAGAGCAGTTCCACACGTCAGCATTAAAAATTTTAAAATCGGTGCGATGCACAATAATACTTTGCATTCATGCAAAGGTAGAATAGGAAAGTCAAGATAGTTTGCAGTACTTGCTCCTGACATGTTCAGAGAAAGTGTCAATACTAAAAGGGCTAATGTCGACTTTTCTCACACACTCATGTATGCACACACACACACACAAAGACACATACACACGTAAAAATAAATCCGAGCATCCTGCATTAAAATTACTCACTTATGCATGCCCTGATGGCTGAACTCTGTCATGGCGCTGAATTGTAAATTATACATTTTTCATGTTGAGAGGCTCATAGAGTATATATTTTGGTTGATAATGATATTTTTTCCCTGCCACTCTTTGTTATCTTATTAGACAGCTTCGCTTTTTAGAGGATTTGACTTACAAATGCAGGTAACTTCTTCTTAAGGGACAAATTATGCTTTCCCTACCCTTATGCATTATTAAGCCAATAAAAGTAGTAAATACCACGACATAGTATGAAGTTAATTTTCAGATATGTAATAACAGACATTTTCTGTTAGTTTTTAGCATGTAAAATCTTTAGCTTGGCCTCTCCACATCTGATGCCGCAAAAATGTAATGTACAACAGTGATTTAAAAGTTAAAAAAAACCCATCCCAATCCAACAAAAAAAATATTGCAAATGGAGGAAAACGCATACATGCGGTAATTAAGTCAATTCATAATTATACATATAAACATTTAAAAGAGCTTTGACAATGTTATTGTGACTTTCACGACATTTATCTTGTTTTAGTGTTCTGCCAATATTGGCTTGTAAAAAGATACTTTAACTGCAACAGTTTGTCCTCAATGAGCCAGGCAGGATACAACATTCTGGTGGGTGGGAGGGACGCAATCAATGGCTGGGCTCTGTTAATTAAAATGGATGTGCTCTTGTTTAGATTCTCAAAAACGATAACACACACACAATCACATTTATAGTCTCGGTTGAGAGTACAACCAAAATGTAACTACCTAAACTGCTGCCAGGTGCAAAGCTTCTAATTCATGCCATGTGAGGACATTTTATCATCTATTGATGTCACTGTTTAGTCATTTACAGGATATTTTAAGAGGAGGTGAAGCAATGACTTCGTGCCATGCGAGAACACCACAGAAGGATCTGGACTGTGGTTACAGTGATGTCAGTTTCCAGTTTTTCTGTTACCTCAGGGCTTCTTTGCACAGGCACTTTTAAGCCATTTCTGTATACATTCACAATTTCTCCTTTATAGTGAAATGAGGACAATGACTACAAAGCAAATATTTATCATTATTGATTGATGATATAAAACTGCGCAAATATTGTGACCTTTAAAATAAGTTAAGCCCATTTTTGTAAATTCACTTTCCAAGCGTTCAGCTTTATATCTTAAATGTGTCTTTCATTTGCCTTATGTGACTTATTGCCAAGATTAAAAAAAATAACTTGAAAGGATGTGACATTGCTCATCCTAATCTTGTGGCACGTAACAAGGGGCGGCCAGCCAGGATAACCCATCTGTTTCATTTTATTAGACCACTAATGTCTTTTGTGTCTCCATTTGTCTCGTCTTTACTGGGAGATTAATCATTTCTTTCTCCTTAATGTTTTTTTTTTTTTTCCCAAGATAGGGAGTTGTACACTTCCACAAACAACCAAACTCAGAATTACCAAATTCTTATTATAAGGCTGTAAAGTACCTTTAACCTATGTGTTTTCCCCCCAAATATTAAAACTATGGCTTTGTTTGTGTAAATTTAAGAATATGCTGACTTAATGTCGAATTGTATTTACACTTATGAATTGTTGAACTGCGGGATGAACCAACTGTCACAAATAGATGTAAAATTTAATTAAGGAGTTACATTTTCCTGTCAAAAGGTTTAAGTTGTCCCCCGTAATATAAATTGTGTAGTTGTGTTTGTGACAAGTTATTATAGTCATTTATTTTTATCTCTATTGTTTTGATTTGTTCAATCGGCAGCAAATAATTGTACTCACTTGGAAAGCAAATAATGTTGAGGATCCTACAGTATATGAGCTACAGTATTACTTTCATCGGCTTCCCGACTATAAGATTTCCAAGGACACTGAGCATTTTCAAAAGTAGGATTAAAGATGGGTTGACTGATGTCAATGTAATATTCGATGTGTGAAAACACGGCACCGTTCTAGTGGTGAAGACCGGAACACACTGTAGAACACTTTTTGATGGCACATCGCGTATTCATTCAAGTTCTCCGTTGAACCGTAATGATTGCGTCATGATCGAAGACAGTGAAGCAGAAAATCACGCCACTCAATGCTGCCCTTGAGTTCCAGATATGACAGTTCTACATCTACAGCTGGTCGATACGCAAACTGCTGGAGGTTCACCTCATGGTTCTCCAGGTCTTGAGGTTGGTTTGGTATAGTCCTCCCCAAGTTTGTTTTTACATAAATTCAGGCTATTGGTTTGGCTACTCAGGTCATGCACAGCAATGGAGCTCGTCACGACTAAAGCTAAGGTGGAAAATGTACAGAAAGACCTTGCAAAGCTGTTCTGGAGGAGCCTTAAACGGTCTGGTTCTTATTCCATCATGACCTGTAGCTTTATGAGTCTTAATCCTCCTCAGTTCTTTTCCTCACTCGACTTTATACCTTCATGCAAGGCTGAGATAGATGCTGCTGCATTACACTAAGACCATTAATGCCGGCCAATCACATGCTCTGCTGGCTAAAGAAGCAGGTAGAATGACGGCATCCCAGAGAGAGAGTGGGGCAAAAGTGGAGTCAAACAGATGAAGGCTGCACATGGAAACAGTTTTGCGCAGGGCTCAATGTGCTGTGGAAATTGCCTTGTAAAGTTTCTTTTTTAAGAACTCTCAGTAAGTCATTAAAAACGTCACTTTTCCCCCCCCACACAAGCTGCGATTTAACAAGCCGCTTTGAGGACACAGCATGACATAAACTCCTTTGTAATTGATGACAAGTGCAATCCATTTGTTTGGAACGTGCAGCTCGGTGAAGACGGGCGAAAATACAGAAACGGGCGGAGATGAATACAAATCTGAAGGAGGCGATTGCCTCTGTGCAGGCACGGCTCAACAATGTGTCACGTATAGATAGCCGTATGTCACTCAGCGACAACAAGGCATCGCATCGAGTTCAAGCAGAGATGGGAAGATAAACCTTTCACGAAAATGGCAGTCAGCTGGGAGGGTGGGGGAAAGACACGATACTAGAGGGTAAAGAAGAAGAACCAAATGAAAAATAATACAACATAACTATATGAAGATTAATTAAATGGTAAAAACAATTTCAGTGCTAAATAGAGAGATTATACTGTCTTATTTCAGTAGCATGGTGTTGTTTTTGTGGTAATTGTGTCTGCTGGCTCTTCGTCTAGAGCCACTAACAAATGCTTTCACATTACAATATGGCGTAAAATGTTGCGTACGTCATTGTGATAAAACTTTACGATTTGTATAGGGTTTTCCAAATAGTTCAGTTCCCCCTGAGCTTGTGTATTTTTGACACTGAGTGGGCCATAGTGCACCGCATTGGCTTTGTGCTGCAGCACTTTGTACACATGCAGTAACTGCACTTAGTAAGGAGTTTCACTGGAGTGGTTCGACAGTCCATCCATTAAGATAACTGGCATTAACGTCCTTTGCTGCCCTGCTGTTCCGCTGATGGATACACACATCATCTGTCAACATGAGTCACACACACTTTGGGTGACTGACAGTATTTTGGGAGTTTAAGAAGTGAGAGCGAGGATGTTGTTCAAAGTGAAGGCTTGAAATGTCCAATATTTTGAAAATGGGTTTTGATACTTCCTTTAGGATAAAAAACAACAACATTTATCTGGTCCCACAAGAAACGTAGCCCTCAGAGTATTGTGAGTAAAATGTAAAAATAGTTTAAGCAAAACTTTTACTTGAAAGATGGCTTTTTTTGTGATCATTATTTCTCCTGGCATTTACAGTATTTTGAAAAAAATCTATGCAAAAAAATCTTTGCGGGGGAAAAAAAAGTCACAGATTAGAAAATATGTAAACTGAAGCAAGGATAGGTTCAGCAAATTGTACGTTAAAAACATGGAAGTGAGGTAATGCAACTGGTCTATTCCAACAGAGGCAAACCTATCTGAGGGCATTTACCTAGTGTTCCCATATAATATGCATGCATATCCCTTCTGTTTTATCCAAAAGCACATTTTTAACATTCTACTCAGGTTGGCACAATGAGTTTTCGGAATAATGTGTGTCCGCTGGTCAAATTAAATGAACGTCTTACCGGAGAAGCGTTATCAAGCTCATTATATTGAACAACACGCGCACAACAGCAGAAGCAGCAATGTTTTCTGACATGAATGGATGTGATGTACTTACACATGCACGCATCTATTATTTGAGAAATGATGCTAGCAAACATAGTCTGCTTGGCTTTTACGTCCTCTCTGATGAACTCAGTCGTGCATGAGCATTATTATCTTTGTAAAGGCAGAAGGTTTGATAAAGATCTCATATGAAATCTCATTGTCTCTCATAGTCTGCTGGCGTATCTGCGTCCATCCTCTACCGAGGATACACGCAATGAAACTATTTGATGTGTTGTCACTCACACTATTGTAAATGTGTGCTTTAAATATGAGTTTTAACAGGCAAAGCAGATTGGGATGTTTATCATCATGTATTGATTGAGTAAAAATGGGGAAGGTGACAAAAACACTGAAATTGTAATAAAAGTAGGGCAGTGTACTTGTAAGTATATGGTTTTAAAGTGTACCATTTCTGCTTTCCATGTGCATTTCATATATGTTTGTAGTTATAAAAATACACAATGCAATATGGTGTGATTGGACTCACAACAAACACGTTTTAGAAGTTCAGATTCAAAGCATGTGCCATATGGTAGGAGGTAAAAACACTTTAGGTTCCAATTAATTCCTTTTGAATACCGCCAGTAGGTCACATGACCATAGTTAGGAAACAGAGCTGACTTTAAAAAGGTCATTGCATTGTTACAACTGCACCAAGACACAACCACTACTATTAATTCCAACCAAAATGTCAGAAGTAACACATGTACTTATACACAGCAGTACTGAGAAAAAATAACAATTGAGCTATTTTCACTCCTCGCAATTGATTTGTATGATTCATCCTTAGTATTCACGGAGAGAAGAGCTTTGATTTTAAAGCAAATGTGATTTTTAATAGGAATACTACTTTGTCACCCTCAGGGGAGCATTCTGCCTTTGCAACACCCGAGTATTTTTTTTTTTTTTTTGACGTAACCACCACCAATTGCCAAATTAACAAGAGGCACAAATGTTTTGATTAATTCTACCGAACAACCAATCTTAGTCTATTATTAATCATCCAAATTTTTATATTTTTATTAAAATATAGGTACATACAGAACAAGGACAGATTCAATACACTGCACAGAAAAAGGGATTTGTAAAGTTTGCAGAATGCAGAGTGTTGTTTTTAATTACACTTTTTACCAAAGGTGTGATCGCTCAAAGAATTATTTGCTACTCTATAACTAGCACTAAATAAAATAATTTATTCACTGGTTCAAATGAAAAATGCTCATCGAACCAATGGTCATCGTGAAGATTTGTCATTCTAGGCTGTGCAGAGGAGCAACTAAGAAATTTTAACGGATCTGTGCAAATCTGTGTGCAGAGACGTTTCCACTTGTCCAGACGGCCGTGGACTGCAGGCCACTTTCTGAATCCGTCCCCTCAGTCCACCTTTAACAGTCATTAAAACAATACAATTCTTTTTAACATCGTTGTCCTGCTTTTCAGAGCTTAGCATGAATGCAATATCGACAGTCACTGCACGGATGACCAATCACGCAATCAACTGATGAGACAGAGACAAATATGATGAAAAAAAGATTTGGGGAAACCAGTTTGCAAGAGAAAAAATGTTTGCAGGAATTCTGCCAAACAAGCAATCTTAGTCCATTAAAGCTGTTACACATCAATATTGTAGCCAATTCATGACAAAGTAAAAAATTATGTAAACATAAATTGGTAATTTGGTCTTAATTGGTTATAATTGTCACTCCTGCAGGTATTATTATTATGTATTATCACCCACAGCTCTTTCATATCAAAAGTTATGAGCATATTAAAATTTATTAGCAATTACGATTATAGAGTAATGCTTATGTTGTACAATTGAACACTATGCCACATTATTTTTGTAGATCTTATCAGAATTGATACAATCTGAGCACGCTAACAGTTTTTACTAGGTGATAATAAAAAACTTATAGAGAATTGGGGCGAGAGTTTGTTTTGTACGCAGCGACTTTTAATTCCCTCGTGTTGTTTCTCCGATGCGATCTATCAACATGACGGTAAAGTGTGAACGTGTGTGCAATCCGTCTTCATAAGAGCAGGGAGATGAGAACTCTTAATAGAGGAATAATGTCTAATTGCCTGCAATTACTTTAAGATAATGGCATTGTGTGATTCTCGGACAGACAAGGCCAGATGATTTGTAAGAGAGGTTTTCATTTTTGAAAAAGACTGAGGAGACGGATCGCAAATTTAACCCAAACTCTTTAATTAACATGAATAATACGGCGCTTAACAGTAAGTGGAAAGAAAGAATGAACTCAAAATTAAAGGAACACAAACCCAGTTGTGTGGATGAATACAATTCTCTAAATTGGGAGCACTTTATACAAAAGCGCTAAATACTTTTCAAAATTAATTAAAATAAAAAGGACACTTGCTGGTATGTGATGTGCTGTTATTTGTGTCTGCCTTAGAATAAAAATAATTAAAAAAAAATATCCACTTGTAACTTGAGAAACACAAAATAGTGTTTGCAAAAGTTTAATGCTCTGTGGAATAAGACCGGGAGGTCAAAGACAGCACATGAATGCCAAATGAACTTCAGCCGGCCCACTCAGACCAGAGTTTCTGCTCTTCCTCACTGGAGAAAGGTTCGAGAGCATTCATAAGAAGCATGGCAAGGCATGGAGCAGTGCATCAATCTGAAACAGATATGCACAGCACTCAAGATAAATATGTAAGCTGGGGGAATGCAAATTGTTTTTGAGTAACTAAGCAGATGTCAAAAATGATGATGATAAATGTGGGTGAATCCACCTGTCATAGCTCCATCAAATTATATAGAATTATACGGTATAATTAATCATGTCTGTCTGGGGAGGAGGCCCGTGATTGGCCGGCGACCAGTTCATGGTGTACCCTGCATCTTGCCTAGAGTCAGCTGAGGTAAGCGCCAGCACACCTGCGACCCGAGTGAGGATAAGGGCTATGGAAAATGGTTGGATGGGTGTCTGGGGAGCTGATCGTGCTGTTAACCATGTAAACAAAGTTAATATATAACCATTTTAAAAAACGCCTTATTGAATGCTTTTTTGTGAAATACAATATTTTTTGTTTTTCTTTCGGCTTGTCCCGTTAGAGGTCGCCACAGCGTGTCATCTTTTTGCATCTAAGCCTCTCTTGTGCATCTTCCTTTCGAACACCCACTGTCCTCATGTCCTCCCTCACCACATCCATCAACCTTCTCTTTGGTCTTCCTCTCGTTCTTTTGCCTGGCAGCGCCATCCTCAGCACCCTTCTACCAATATACTCACTCTCTCGCCTCTGGACATGTCGAAACCATCGAAGTCTGCACTCTTGAACCTTGTCTCCAAAACATCCAACTTTGGCTGTCCTTCTAATGAGCTCATTTCTAATCTTATCCAACCTGCTCACTCCCAGCGAGAACCTCAAGATCTTCATTTCTGCTTTCTCAAGTTCTGCTTCCTATTGTTTCTTCAGTGCCACTGTCTCTAATCCATACAACATGGCCGGCCTCACCACTGTTTTATAAACTTTCCCCTTCATCCTACCAGATACTCTTCTGTCACATAGAACACCAGACACCTTCCACCAACTGTTCCATCCTGCTTGAACCCGCTTCTTGACTCACACGCTCACCGTTGCTCTATATTGTTGACCCCAAGTATTTGAAGTTGTCCACTGGAAAGACGGAGGCATACACTGGAAAAGAGAGGAATGAAGATTAGCCTAAGTAAAACAGAATATATGTGCGTGAATGAGAGGGGCGGAGGAGGAAGAGTGAAGCTCCAGGTAGAAGAGATAGCGAGGGTGGACAACTTCAAATACTTGCGTAAGTCTGGTGTGGCAGAGAAGTATCTTAAAATAGGACAGGACATGTATGATGGCAGCAGAACAATGGTGAGGTGTGCCTTAGGTGTGATAGAGGAATTTAAGGTTGAGGTGGGACTGCATCAGGGATCAGCTCTGAGCCCCTTCCTGTTTGCAGTGGGAATGGATAGGCTGACAGATGAGGTTAGACTGGAATCCCCTTGGACCATGATGTTCACAGATGATATTGTGATTATGCAGTGAAATCAGGGAGCATGCAGAGGAACAATTAGAAAGATGGGGACATGCACTGGAAAGGAGAGGAATGAAGATTAGCCGAAGTAAAACAGAATATATGTGCGTGAATGAGAAAAGTGGAGGGGGAAGAGTGAGGCTACAGGGAGAAGAGATAGCGAGGGTCGACGACTTCAAATACTTGGGGTCAACAATGCAGAGCAATGGAGAGTGTGGTCAGGAAGTGAAGAAACGGGTCCAAGCAGGTTGGAACAGCTGGCGAAAGGTGTCTGGTGTGTTATGTGACAGAAGAGTGTCTGCTAGGATGAAGGGCAAAGTTTACAAAACAGTGGTGAGGCCGGCCATGATGTACGGATTAGAGACGGTGGCACTGAAGAAACAACAGGAAGCAGAACTGGAGGTGGCAGAAATGAAGATGTTGAGGTTCTCGCTTGGAGTGAGCAGGTTGGACAGGATTAGAAATGAGCTCATTAGAGGGACAGCCAAAGTTGGATGTTTTGCTGACAAGGTTCGAGAGAGCAGACTTCGATGGTTTGGACATGTTCAGAGGCGAGAGAGTAAGTATATTGGTGGTAGGGTGCTGAGGATGGAGCTGCCAGGCAAAAGGGCGAGAGGAAGACCAAAGAGAAGGTTTATGGATGTGGTGAGGGAAGACATGAGGGCAGTTGGGGTTAGACAGGAAGATGCAGGAGATAGGCTAAGATGGTAAAAGATGACACGCTGTGGCGACCCCTAACGGGACAAGCCGAAAGGAAAAGAAGAAAAAGTAGCGTGAAATCTGCCTTGGATACATGCGCATACCCAACACCCAGCCTGTTCTGTACATATGGCACATGAAACATTTAGTCCCAAGTGAGCGCTTGTGCTATTTTCCTCTGTGGGTCACAGGATTAACTTGCAGAAAATATAGTGCATGGTGGCGCTAATTTAAGACTCTCACTGAATACTCAACTCCACTTGAAACTAATGTTCCTCAGGCAGTAGCGTGTGGGTCTACATTAATTTGGAATTAACTACTTGGGTCGTGTATATAATGTACAGATACGAATAAAAATAAAATGCACTAATTCACTAGAAAATTATTCAAAAATGAAATAATTATTGAATAAGCATCAGAAGGTAATAGGAGAGATCTTTATCAGTGAAGTGCTTTGTTGATTATTTGCGGACCAGCTTCAAATTGTTTTTTTTTTGTTGTTGTTTTTTTTTGTCACACTAACACACAGTGTATGGTTTGCAGAGCCTGAGTTGAGAAGGTTCATTCCAAAAGGCCATCAGAGAGAAATATGACTGCATAGATCTATTATGATTTTTGTATTGAAGTAGAGAGAAGCAGGTTTTGACCCGAGGGAGTCTTTTATTAAAAAGGAGCCAATTCAGGTCTCAAGCTAACTTTGAATTAGATTTCTTTTGCATATCATCACTATTAATATTGTGATTATTTTTGGTCACAAAGAAAAGACTGCATGGAGTTATTTCCATCATTTCATGATATTGAAAACTCCCTTTTTGTAATCACCTATTTTTTTTAACATTTTATTTTGCTTTATTTTCTTGCCAGTAGTTATTTGAATTGATTTACCTAATTTGAACTACTTTCTTGCGGGGTTCAAAACTTCTCAAAAACAACCTCTATCATCAAAATATAGCACCGTTTTTTTTTTTTTCTGTTGTGCTCCCAAAGTCCAACAGACTATTTATCAAAAAATGGAAAAATACAGCAGAAAGGCTGAACTATATTTGGAAAATATATTTATATATAAAAGAAATATACAAAACAATGAAAATTCCCATTCAGTCCAATACCAATACCAATGAAAAAAATCATTCACTTTTTTCCCTTTTTGTTCCTTCCAACTTATCACACCCCACAGTTCTCACCGAAACTCTTTTAAATGTCCCCTTATATACTTTTAATCCCGCCTCCTGGATATTCAATTTAATAATAATCAATTTATTTTGGCACTCTCTTGTGAGGATAAGCATCTTGGAAAATAGATGGATGGAGGTCATCCGACCAAAAACATGGCTTGTGTGGTCACCTGAACAACAACACGCTAGAATATCATCAACAAAATTATTATACTATGCCCATGTTTGGACTACTTTTTCCTGAATGTATGCGACAGCATGAGCATGACATGATCCTTAAGTAGTGATAGCTTACGTATGTATCAATTTACTGTATGATTTGATCTAAAGTAGAACAATTGAGTCAGCCACACAACTGTAGGGGAGGAGAAAATGGCACAATGTCTTTAATCGTTATGGTTGTAATGCTCAATCTTATGAGGGTCGCCCTGAAGTCTATTGATCACGCACATCTATTAAAGACAAAGTAATTAGTCATTAGCTTGTCACCTCGAGCTGACAAACTGCTGCGCTGATCTGCACTCCTTCCTTTGATTTAATATTGTGCTGAGATTGTCAATAATAAAATGTTATTAATCTCGCTGTACATTTGATGATTAATGTGTCCTATTCTATTGGCAAATACAGACAATGGAAGTATTTTGGACCCTGAAAGTCACCGAATGTCACATCGAAAGGGTTTACACAGAGTACTTTTGGGCCCATGGGTTGTTTTGACCAAGTGCGAGATGTTATGAAAGCTGTTTTCAGAGGTTCCTTGGAGCATGAGTGTCATTCCAAAAAGAGTGAATATGAAATATTTATGCCCACTGCATCTAGACAATGCCCAAGGCAAGAAATGTCTATGATTTCACTTAAACATGATACAGTGTCTTTCTCCAGGGCTGAAGGAAATGCAAAACCGTCGCAACGACTGACCTTTTTGGTAGAATGTTTCATAATGACAGACTCAGTAAAAGTTTGTTAGTACGGTGAAGAACTAATATTCTTCCCAAAAAAGTGAACTGACAAAAATGTCTTTTGTAAAAGCAATTTCTATATGGTCCTACTCTCCAATACAAGTTTTTCCCCCTTTTAGAGCCCGTGCACGTGCCGTCACCATTTTCATGGCGCTATATTGCCGGTCAAACAGCTGCTCGACAGTGTGGGGGACATTGAACCGGAGCAGAATATTCACAATGCTCGATACCTGTTGTGCTGTTCATTGTCACAACAGACAAGACAGATATTCAAAGAGGTCATTCTATAGAATATCATCTGAAAAGACCAGAAGAGATCAATCGATTTTTGCAATTAAACATGATGGATGGTGCCCAACCAAATACAGACGACGCTGTAGCGATCACTTTATTAAAGGTAAGAATTATTCTTTTCAATCTCAAATTCCCGAGAAGTATTTATAATGCCAAGTTGGCTCATTTTAGAACAATGTGTTTAAAAAAAAAAAGTACGACTGAGTCGTCTCCAACGTACACGGAAGCGTGTTGCAGGCACACGTTAAAAACTTCTGTAAACCTCTCCGTGACAGACTTTTTTTTTAAAATATGCATTGTTCTCAATTGAGTCCAATGTATATTTAAAAAAAGAAAATAAACCGTCTGTCACAGAGAGGTTTATGTAGGTTAAAGTGTGGCCGCAGCACGCTTCCATGTACGGGGCCTGAAGCCTATCGCAGCGCTTTATTTTCTTTTTTTAAATACGCATTTGACTCATTTGAGAAAAAAAAATGTGTGTCACCGATAGGTTTACCGAAGTTTTAACTTGTGGTCGCAACACGCTTCTTGTACGGAGGAGCTGACTCGCTGTCTTTTTTTATTTTTTTCCAATTATATTTAATGAATGCAAGTTTGTGTAAAACCAGGGGTCACTTATTTAAATATTGGTACAGGGAGTCCTCTGGTTAAAATGGTCTCAACCTAAAACATTTCGACTTTACAATGCCGCTCCCAGTACGCCATTATGTCTGGCTAATGCTTGTCTGTGTTTGTGCGCTGGGAGCATCTTTGCATCTTTTGCCCTCTTTTTTTAGACATTATTGCCCCAAAGAAGAAAGCTGTCTATTAGCAATGCTTCTGGAGCCAAAAGTAAATCCATTACCATGGAAACGAAGCTCAAGATCATAAAAAGATTGAAGATGGGAGAGACACTAACATCACCAAGGCTTCAATCGGTTGACCGTGGTGACAATTATCAAAGAAAAAGCCCATATCTTAGCGCTTCTGAAGGGTTCCGTTCCTATGTCAGATACAATGATCACAAAACAAGGTTCGTTGATACTTGTTGAGATGGAGAGGATTAAGGACCAAGTTCCTTCACAATAGCTAAACACAGCCACACCTTCTTCTTCTGCATCAACCTCTCAGCAGTAATGCTAAGTACATCTTATTTCACTGTATTTGTTTTTTATACAACACATTTTGATGTCAATACTGACTTTAATGGTGGAATTCGACTTACGTTGAAATTTGGAGTTCAGTTGCGATTGTAGAAACGGATCTCAGTCGTAGACCGAGGACTCCCTGTATTTGTATCGGAAAAAATCTGAGTGGGTCCATCATTATGTGGGATTTATTCTTGATTGTGAAAAGATCCAGCAACGAAGTATTTGTATGCATCCAGAGTTTCATATGCTTTCAAATTCTTCCGTGTAAAACTCGACGACTTACCCACCAGATGCATGTGTAGATCCAGTTGTCCAAGACAAGCAGAAGCGGGTAGTACACTTTCTTATCGGCGAAAACATTGACTTCGGCATTAAATATGGGTCCTCGATGCCAAGTGTCTCTCATTTTTCCACGTACCTTAGTTTATTATCATCTTCTAAATGTTTAAAGGTATGGGACAAAATTCTGAGCGTCATGCTATAAGACATATTTTCGTTTCGTTTCAATGGATTTTGCAGTAAACGATGCTTTGTTTGACTGGCAATTTGGCCAGTCACGTAGTTTCGGTGATGTAGGTGCATGAGCTCTATAAAAGATGGCAAGACACTCTTTCTTATATTTCAGTGGCATTAAGTATTATATACTGAGTCAGTGTGTATGAAAAGTATGTCTTTTTTCCGACTGTCAGGTTGAGGCAAAATATTCATTAGGATGATCATCCCAAACCTTTAAACCACACTTATGTCAACAAAAATACGAAGATAGAAGAAACAAATGTCAACAATTCCAAACCACATCAGTGTGGTTTGACTTTTTAACCTTATGTCAACTGTTAGGGTTGTAGACTGCAGCTGTTTGCTCAGAATGCGTCAACACAATTGTCTCACCACATTGCTGAAATGATAAAACAAAGTTCTAACTTCCAACAACGACAACATATTCCCAGTCTACTGAATTAGATAGGGAGTTCCAGACGATTTGATCTGATCAGACATAAAACACACGTTTACATTTTACTAGTAGATGGTTTCTCTAGTTTAGAACACAAAAGGTCTAACAAAACATCAACAGCTGTTGTTTAGAAACTCAGTGTGATTCAAGATGTATTCTAAAAGCCATTTATCTATAATAACACAGCATTTCAGGAGGAAAAAACCCAAAACACTCTAGTTCTTAAAAGCTAAAAAACAAACAAACTCACACATCTAAATCTGATTGTCATTAAAAAAAAAATCTACAACTCTTAAGACTCTGCCATAAGGCGTTTGTTCTGTGACGTTTGTCCTGGGAATGCTTTTCCTTGTATTGCATCAGGATGAGGCAGACTAAGGGCCCAAACTCAGCGGTGCGCATAACTTGTTTGACTGTGTTTCAGAGTTAACAACCTCGAGTTGTTAACGGGGTCCAAGATAGCCAAAATAATAATCATAAATATTTTGATCAATATTGTAATCATGATATATTGCAATTATTCCTCATGTTAGGAAAAAAACATTTTTTATATGGACATACTTTTATGTATTAGCAAGGGCTAACTAAGCATGTACTATAGCACTGACTTTTCATTTGAAAATCCATCCATCCATGTTCTTTCCCGCATACCCTCAATAGGGTTGTGGCATACTGACGCTGGGTGAGAGCCAGGGTACACCCTGAAATGGTCACTCGCCAATCCCCAAAAACAATTCTCAGTTCAAACAAGGAAGTTAAAATGCAAATGGGAATGAAATGTCTAAATTTGAAACACTATTTGCAAATCTAATGACTAAATTGAGAAATTGAGTATTAATGCATATCCTCTGAATAGCTTTATTTCCATTCTGAAATTAGAGTGGAAACTTCAAAGGCAAACCCAAGCCATCATTAATGCAATTTGTTATTTCCTGTCACTTTAGGCTACGTGGTATTTATTTTAGCGTTTGGTACAATTTGTGCGTGTAATAGATATTTAAATAATATTCTACATGCAACTGCGGCTCAGTTGAGTTCAGTGTGTTGTCCGTTGACCGCTGGATTGCTGGTTCAAATCCCAGGTCTAAATTTTCACTGTGCCTATTTTGTTGTATTACTGTTTTATTTTTACCATTTTGACTTGATGTTCTTTTTCTGTAAAAATCGCATGCAAAGTTATTTTAATTAACGTTACATTATTTTTGGCGTACGTATTTTTTTTCCCTTGAAACTTGACCACTGTCTGTTATAAAGAATCTGGCATCACAACCTTTCTCATCCAATCCCGCACAATCTGTTTCATATATTACCAAATTTTCCGCACTATAAGGCGCACCTAAAAGCCTTTAATTTTCTCAAAAGCCAATGGTGCGCCTTGTAATCCGGTGCACCTTATATATGGATCAATATTGAGCCTTTAATGCAACTCCATCTAATGGATGCATAATGTAACCCCAGCCTCTACTGTAGCGTCTGTTCTATGCGCCTTATAATGCGGTGCGCCTTATATATGGGAAAAAGTCTAAAATAGGCCATTCATTGAAGGTGCGCCTTATAGTGCGGTGCGCCTTATAGTGTGGAAAATATGGTAACTAGATTGTTTTATAGAGGTGACAAGCTGTAAGCCCCAAGAAAAATAAAACCAAATATCACTTTCCAGTACTATAAAATATGCAAGCACATCTCCTATTAAACAGCCTTGCATTCTACATCCTTCTTACAGTGAAGCTAATGTATCACACCCCTGTACTTTGCTATGAGATAGAGTAGCACACAAACACTCTCTTGCCCTGGATGAACCCCTGCTGCTTGGCTCCCTCGCCTGCAGCTTATTTATTGATTATTACTGCTCCCCATGTAAAATACCCCAGGGTACAACACAGCAGGTTTCTCGCTGGTCTTTTTCTTTCTTTCTTGTCTTTTAGATCCATGCACATAAGTTTCATTATATTCGACTCTGATTAATACATAACTGGCCATAACTTATCCTAGGCGGAAGTGTGACTTTTCTTGTTTCTCTACTTTTTCAGGAAGTGTTTATTTACTCTGAATACTTTAGGGGTCAAAGTAGCTGAAGTCATTCCTCACTGAGTCAATCGCCGCAGCATTGTTTCCAAAGTCCTATGCTTTGTTGGGTATGGGGCGCTTCTTATAACAAAATAGCTAGTTAGCTAAATTTAAAGTGAGATGTAGATTGGCTGTAAAGTACAGAGCTATGGTTTGTTCTTCATGTATTTTGCAATTTATACTTTATATTTTGAAAACAATATTAAAAATGTCAACTATTCAAAATGTGAGATTAGTCACCTTGACCCCACCTCTCAGAATAGACTGCGGCTCTTTCGGGATGCAAATGAGGACAAGCGCCATCGAAAATGGATGGATCATTATTATGAACGAGGACCTTTCATGGTTCAACAATGGACATTGACCAAAAGGGGCTGCTACATGTGATTAAGTAATTACTTGTCTTTTTAAACTTGGTGTAAGCATCACGTGGCCCATTACCTAATGTTATTTTTTTACCCCTGTACCGAGTCCCTGGGAACAATAGTATTTTTCTGGTCAATTATGTTATGTACACCATTCCAGGTAAGACAAACATTAATGGTTGTCAGTACTGTATTTGTTGTAGCATGATACGCTGTAAAATATTGCCACAACAAATGGTGTTCTCTAGCTATTCTCCAAAAGCCAAACGCTGCACCCTATGCTCTGTGATTAATATTTACAGTCTGTAACCTGTTTTCCAAAATGTCAACTCATTTTATTCATTTCTCCAGTTCCGAGCTGGAGGATTAATTACATTCCAAACCAAAAGCTGCTGAGGGTGAATGATTTGCAGATTATAAAGAAAGAGTCTTAATTTAGGTTAATGGCTTTTTTTTAAGGTACCGCAAAAGAGATGTCACCTCATTAGTCAGTTCAGTGGCCTCCCACCTTGTGATTTCCTTTGCACGCCACTCATTTAAATGAGCAAAAATGTCTCTCGCGATTGTGTAACAGAAAGAAATTTTGTTTTTTCCCCTTGATATTGTAATCATCCTGACCGGTGGTTTTCATCAATTAAGTATCATATCTGGGGTTCCACACAGAACTTAGCAGACGTGTCCCTTTATCTTAGTCATGTTTGACCTTGTAACTAGATTAAATTTGAATTTTGCTCTTTTGTTAATGACATTCCATCAAAGCGCAAATATCACAACTCTACAGACTAAAGGAGAATTAAAATTATGTTTTTTATCACATTTGTGGAAACTTTCAGTATAACCTGACAGTAGCACATGAGTAAGAGGTTCAGCCCTCTCTGGACCCATCTTGAACCTTTAATTTGACTTTTAAGAGACCACCATGCCTGTGAAGAAACAACCAATTAGACACCAAGGGTGTGACTACCAAAGTGTCACTCATTTGTCATGCACGCAACCTCGCACTGACTTTTTATCTTGGGTTTCAGGAGCTTTGGTCAAACGTGGATGGAATATCCACCTCCAAAGTAGCAAACAGAAGCAGAGCATAGGAATCTCTGGCAGCTAAGAGGATTCGACACCAACGGAAAATGAACATTTCAGTCAGGCTGGTATGTTGATCACCCCTTTTTGATTTGTAGTTGCCTCTACATTCTGAAAAGCAAAAGTGGTAATGTTTTGTGTGATAGTAACACTCCATTATGAATAATCCACAGTAGAATTTAGCTGACATTTTTGCTGGTTGACACCATTTTTACTGGGGATCGTTACAGCTGCGGCTAAAAAAAAGAAATTTCCTTTTCTCTGACCCAGCAATTGCCTTAAATAAATCTCACTTAAATTTTTACAACAGATTTTCTTCTTCTTTTTTCTTTATCATTTGCATTGATGAATACTGTTTGTGAAATAGTGTTGGAGTTCCACAAATCAGTGCCATTGGAACACTGACGCATTCTGACTAAATCTGACCTTGGCTGACATTGCTGTCCTGCCCGCTATCATTTTTATGTTTTTGGAAAGAAACTCCTTTCCTGTCTCTTTCACTTTTCGACTTCATCGTGCTCTTTGTAATTCCATTGATGCTGTTGAAATTAGTTTGCCGTGATAGGCCATGTTTTTGTCATGTTTTTTGCGACCAGCTTCTTTTTTTTCAAGAGTAACTTTTACACACACATAGAAGAATTTTCTCTTTCAGTAGTTCAGCTAGTGTTGCTAGAGATCAAGGGTAGAAAAAAAATTGTACACATCAAGGACAAGTAGCCAATAAATTGACTCCAGCTATGAAGAATTCAAAGATCATGGTTATTGTGCTGAATACTAATTGCTAGAATATAAACTTGCTTTGGATGACAACAAAGGCATGTCAGAATTTAAATTATTTTTCACAACTCATGCCTACAAACCCAAAAATATGGAATACAGTACGTGTGTATCTGCCAAAGCTGTCGTTGAAGGTTGCTTATCCATAATTCAGTGCTCGTTGCAAAAAGATGCTGGGTTACTATTACAAAAAAATGCTAACCAACAATAAGTGCGGTGTTGCTGGGATTGAGTAATTCAAATTTATGAAAATGTTTGTTTTTTTTTAACATGAATGTTTTGCAGATGTGACCAGGCATTGGTGTCCTCTCAATTTATTGCCATTCCCTTCATAAAGTTAAGATGTAAATTATCTGGTGTAAAAGAGAGACCAAGAGTTTTGTTGTGTATACGTTGATATAATACACATTTTGTACCTTAGTAGTTTTTAGCAATACAAATGCTACTGCAAACATGACAATGCACCCCCTGTTGAAAATCTATCATTTTTCCAGAGATCATCTTTCAGCCAGTCTTTCCGATTTTATCGTCCACACCTTCAAGTAATTTAAACGTTCAGTATTCCAGAGTTTGCTCCAAGTCGTGGTGATGTTTCTTGCGATTTAGTAGTCCCTCCCGGTAGGTCCCGTAGCTGCGGCAGTGAGGTCCTTTGCTCAATCAATTACGCTTCAAGTCGCTCCAGGGAAGACTTTGATAGACCGCACATTACATAATGACTCCCTCGTTGATGCCGCTGTGCAGGTCCTGTAGCATTATGTGTGTGCTTTTAGATATATTTGTGGGTATGTTTCCAAAGTGTGTGTACACAAAGGGTAAAAGTCGCGACTGCTGGAGACAAGTTCCTTGTGTTGTTACATACTTGGCCATTAAATTGGATTCTGATTCCACGTCAGCATAGCCTTAACAGTTTAGGTGATACAAATTTCAGCACTGGATTCTGATATTGGATACAATCACCAGTGATACATTTGTTAAAGATTAACGCATATTGTCATGACACTGTTGTAAAAGTGCATCAGTGGGACACAAACTCCAGTGAGTTGTAAGTTTAAAAAAAACCTTTGTTGTGGTTTGATAGTCTCCATCAGCTTCTGGTTTTTACTATTTCTCTCACATGTTGTTTTTCACAGTCAGTTTTATCTATGACCACTGTCCCGTCAAAGACAAATCCAAGTTAAAGAAAACTCATCCGCAGAAAAAAATTCAAATGCCACTTTTGAGAAACATTTTGATTGGGGCTGTTGTGACAAGCAGCCATTGATACAAATGAGGAAAGTTAAAATTTAAAAGAGAAATGTAAAATGAGTACAAAGCAGTTGGAAATGTGACACTGGAAGGATACATGTTAATTTTAAAGGCTCCGTCACACCATGACGTTCTGGTCAACGTCCTCTGAACATTTCAATTGTTCTATTTTTCAGCGTTCTCAAACGCGGATGACCCTGGGGACCCTAAACACCTTGCAAACCCCAGTGAGGAAGGTCCGACAAAGAGACAAAAGAAGCAGAGAAAGGATTGCAGGATCCTGGACCGGGCTGTTGAGGATAGTCTGGTGGAGTTTTTCCGCGAAAACGAACTGCTGCTTTCTGGATCTTCCATAGTAGGTGCTCTCTACTGTAGCTTAATATTAAATGGACCTTGCTTTTACAAAGCATCGGTTTATATACCCATATGCATGGAAGTTCAGGAAACGCTCGAATGACGCTCAATGGACAACAAACGACGGTCTTTTCACTTTGGTTACACGCTGTGTGCGCTAGGGGATTGTTCAGTGGGCGTTAACAGGTTGCCAGTGAGGATAGTCTGGTGGAGTTTTTCCGCGAAAACGAACTGCTGCTTTCTGGATCTTCCATAGTAGGTGCTCTCTACTGTAGCTTAATATTAAATGGACCTTGCTTTTACAAAGCATCGGTTTATAGACCCATATGCATGGAAGTTCAGGAAACGCTCGAATGACGCTCAATGGACAACAAACGACGTTCTTTTCACTTTGGTTACACGCTGTGTGCGCTAGGGGATTGTTCAGTGGGCGTTAACAGGTTGCCAGTGAGTTGTTCACTGCAAAGCAAACGATTAAGTAACAACCAAGTAAAGCTAGAGTTACGACTGACTAACGATAGGCAAACGCGTGCAACGCTCGGCGAACCTTAGTAAAACGTTCCACAGATGTTCTTGAACGTTCTGCAGCGTTTAAAGTTAAACATTGATGAACGCTGGTCTCGGTGAGAACTTTTGTGCATGTTCAAAACTTTTTTTCCAGACCGGTGTTCTCCGCCGATTCCCAGGGATCATTGACGTTCACTGGCGCGGAAACAACGCTACTCAGGGGCTATCCGGGTGACCATGGGCTACCAACATTTGCTCAAACGCTATAGGACGCTGGCCAGAACGTCATAGTGTGACCTGGCGATTAGCAGTCCTGCACTCCATGTAATAACTACAAAATAGGATAGAGGGAGCTCGTTGTGTTAAAGTCTTGCAAATGAGTAAAAAAATTAATGCTGAATCTACCTCATCTCCATTTTAAATCCTAATGTTCATACCCTCTCTATTTTCACTGACTTCCAATATATTATTTGCCCTTGTTTTAATTTTCACCATAAAACACGTGATATTTGAAAGGCAAATTGAAAGGGTAACAATGTGACATTTGGGATTTGATCATAAAGACTGCAAATGAGTCTCCCCGTCTCTCATATGCCCCTTGATTTAACCACAGAATGACTAAAACACACACATAATACACACAGAAGCACTCTATAAAGCTGATGTAATGCTGTGTTGTGTTTGTGTGTACTTCCTTGTGTGCATCTTCAGCCCCCAGCACAAAAACAGTCTTCATTTTGCCTTGCTTGGAATTTTTTTTTTTCTCACCAGCTCTTCTCTGGTCAGCTCAATATATATTTTTTTCATTTCTATTTTATTAAACACATCTGAAAGTAATAAGCGTAGAATGTGATGAAAAAATATAGTCTTGGGTGGAGTGGGACACCAGTTTTAGGATACTGAAAAAAACCATAAGGGGTCCTCGAAATACAACAGCCCAAACATTTTTAGATTACAAATGGTACGTGATTTAAAAAATATCTGTTTTCACCGTTTTTAAATT
Source organism: Syngnathoides biaculeatus (assembly GCF_019802595.1). NCBI lineage: Eukaryota > Metazoa > Chordata > Actinopteri > Syngnathiformes > Syngnathidae > Syngnathoides > Syngnathoides biaculeatus. Next base: position 14,958,461 of record NC_084656.1, on the reverse strand, counting down.
CAAATATTTACTCCATGATTTTACCACTGCATTAGCAAGGATGAAAGATTGACTTGTGTACAAATTTAGGTTAGGAATTAAACTTTGTAAACCGAGGACCCCCTGTATACTCCAGCTATAAAGCAGAAATGAATAATGACAAATGTTCATTTTAAAAATACTAAGGCGCGTGTAGGAATAATTGTGATCATAATTATCATACATCTGCTTCCAATAAAGAAATGCTTTGGTCTGCTCTAGATAACGTGGCAGCCTCCTAGCAGGAGATAGCCAGAACAAAAACATCTAATCATCAGAACTGTTAGAACTGCTGCCTCTTAAAGAAATGATGACCACACATGTATTCAGCAATCTTCCACACATGCACACGCACGTGAACAAACATGTACACCTTCTTTCAAACTGTTTTGCTTGTCGTCTCCTTTTTGTAACATCCATGTAAATAAGAGGCGTCTTAAAACTAAATAAATAGAAGTACTGAGGAGAGGATAATCAGAGAGTGCAGTGGTGAATTGTACGAGACAGTTCCTCTCCTCTCTCCTCGTGAGACTTGAACTGGTGTCTTTGCTTCCTTTTTTGTCCTGTTTAATGAATGTCTGATTGGTGAACCTGACAGCGCGACATAGTCAAAGCAATTTTATTTATATGGTGCCGGTAATAACATTAATATGGTTACGCCAGTTTGCAATACTTGAAGAGCAAAGTATATTCTAATGTTTTTTAAAAAAAACATATTGTAGTATGGAGTAGTAATGATAATAATAGGGCATTGTGGAGGTGATACGGGTCCAAAACCAATCTGATGGAGGTACGACAATATTTAATGGCAGATTAGTGGCCAAGATATATACAGTATACTGTCAAAAGCCATCATAACAAAACAATGTCATTATCCAAGCCGCTTAACGTCACAAGGGTTGCGGGAAAGCTGGAGCCTATCCCAGTTAGCTTCGGGCAAAAGGCGGACGACACCCTGAACTTGTTGCAGGGCAGATATCGACAGCATCACTGAGCAGGAATCGATCCCACGCTGCCCGCACCAAAGGCAGGCATGTGTAACACTACATCATCAGTGACTCCATAACAAAACAATACATGCATACATGTCACAATTTAGGGTTTTGCTGGCACGACAAAAAGGTAGACCCAGGTCCACAGAAGCAGGGAGGAGGGCAGGAATCTCGGAAAATGTATCGTGATCTTCCAAAAGAAATAAACAACAAAAAGCAAACACGGATCATGGACCAAACGCTAAGTCCAAGTTTCACACATACACACACACACACACTCGCACACAAGCTTTGCATTGAGTGGTGTTAAAGCAGCATAGAGAACAGGATTAAGCCGTCGAGTGAGTCGGACTGCCGGCTGGGTCATGTCATAAAAACTTAAAGCGCACACTATGAATGGCCACATTTTATGTGTACAATAAATGTTCAGATGCAACAGGGTGTTTGGGCAAACTGCTGTGTTTATGTTCAGCATTGTTCTATAAACTAAACTGTCACCGAACTTTTGCCCTAAAATAACTAACTTCTTTGTGGCAGCCTGTCTCAAAACAAAGCCAAACTTCCCAATTTCAAATGTGATTTTTTTTCACATTATATGGCCAAATATAATGTTAAAATGGAAAAAAAAAAGACACTGTAGGCTGAAATGAGAGGCAAAAAGAGTGATTTGAGAAACTCAAAAGATTTTATACATTTTATACACCTGCGGTTTTAGTCACATGCTGTGATGATGTAGTCATTGTTCCTCCCTGTTCCACGTACCACCTATGTCGCCGCCATCTTGATTGATTTTGCAGAATAATTAAACATATCATCTGGTAATTTAGTTCTATTTGTTCAAGCATTCTTCCACGGTCACCATTGTTGTTGATTTGTTCCTTGTTAGGGAAAGGAAAGTAAAAACAACAACCACAGTGACCAAAATGTGCTGAAGAAACTCAACGCTGTCGTCCTCGCCAATACCAGCTGTAGCGACACCTCTCACCTGGAAAAGAACTGAAGCATATTTTCAAAACTGTGTGTGTGGGTTGCACTCGAGTATAAAGGCAAACTACGTGCGGGAGCGCTGCATTGATGTCAGCGCGGTCATCACACGTGTGAGTATAAAGAAGCCTTAAGACATGAATCTCAGTCCCCTTACTCACTCACACACATTCACAGACACATACACACACACTCACACACTTCATTTAAAGAGACATTTATGCTACACTGTGACAAGGTGAAGCTAGTTCCATTTCTGTAGAGGGCCCGTGGGGAATATGGGAAGAAACGAGGCATGAGAAATTGGATAGAAAAAAAAATAGCCTGGGAATTATGACATCTCTGGAGTATCCTTTTTTTTTTTTAAAAGATGATTCAGTTGGCGAGTCAAAAAAATGATGGGTTCTTTATGGGGGAAAATCATATGAAATATGCATCTGCTTGTGAATGCACATTGCATGCATGAGTGAGAGCGTGTGTGCTTTTGTGTGGCAGCCTACAGGTGTATGAAAAGTTATGATTAAGATGTGCAGTTTATATTCACCCTGAATTTCTAAAGAAGTAAATCACACACAAATGACACTGAAATGATTGTAGACACACTTGAGGCTTGAAAGGCAACAGAACCCACTGCACGTTGTCTTTCATGGTTACCACTGCCGTAATACACTAGTGTGCTACGAGGGATACATTCTGGAGGAAATGATCCAGCGATGTATAGAGATCGTGCACCTACGTCATAAAATCACACGACTCGCCATATTTTCAAACAAAGCATTGTTGCAAGTTAATTCCGTTGAGCCGAAACAAAAATACGTCTTATAGCACAACATTCAGAGTTTAGTCTGATACCGTTAAACATTTAGATAGTGATAATAAACGGAGGTAGATGGAAAAATTAGACATTTAGCATAGAGGACCCACACTTAATGCCGAAGTCGATGTTTTCGCCGATAAGAAAGTGGAGTGTTAACTAGCTTCTTCCTGTCTCAGACAACTGGATATACATACACATGTATCTGGTGAGTAAGTCGTCAAGATTTACACAGAAAAGTTTGAAAGCGTATAAAAGTCTGAACACATACAAATACTTCGTTGTTGGATCTGTTCTCAATGAGGAATAAATCCCACACAGTGATGGACCCAGTCAGATTTTTTTTTAAGACAAATACCAATATGTAAACAAATGACTCCTGTTTTTACACAAACTTGCATTCATTAACAATGATTGGGGGAAAAAAAAAAGAGGAGAGGGTGTCGGCTCCTCCGTACACGGGAGCGTATTGCGGCCACGTTAACCTCCATAAACCTCTCTGCTGCGACAGACGGTTGATTTTCATTTTTTAATTGCACATTGTTCTCAAATGAGCCAACTTAGCATAATAAATACTTTTTGGGAATTTGAGATTGAGAAGAATAATTCCTATCTGAAGTGAAGTGATCGCTACACAGTCGTGTGTATTTGGTTGGACACCATCACGTTTAATTGCCGAAATCCACTGATCTTTTTCGGTCTTTTCAGGTGGTCTGCTATAGAATGATCTCTTTGAATATCTGTCTCATCTGTTGTAAAGGCCCCGTCACACCATGACGTTCTGGTCAGCATTCTATAGCGTTTGAGGAAATGTTGGTAGTCGCCCAGATAGCGCCAGAAGAGCATTGTTTGAACGCTAGTGAACCTCAATGATCGCTGGGAATCGGCGGAGAACGCCGGTCCGGTAAAAAAAGTTTTGAACATGCACAAAAGTTCTCACCGAGACGAGTGTTCATCAACGTTTAATTTTAAACGCTATAGAATGCTAACAAGAACGTCATGGTGTGACGGGGCCTTAAAAACCAACAGCACAACAGGTCTTGGGGATTATAAATGTTCTCCTCCGGTTCAATGTCTCCCACAATGTCGAGCAGCTATGTTTGACCGGCAATATGGTGCTGTGAAAATGGTGACGTCACGTGCACAAGCTTATAATACCAAGCAGAACAACGGACTAATGAGTAGATAAATAGCTAAACGGACAGACAGACAGAGTGACTGAATTCTGCGCTGCTCATATTGTATTTAAACTATCTATGAATCAGAGACACGAAAACCTGTGATGCTGACAATGTCCTTGAAGTACATTCAACAATCAACAAGTGAGTTCAAGACAAACCAATTTCTTGGTTGTACGGCGGCGTAAGATTCATTTCCCAGTTGGATGCAATGCAATGAGTCCGAATTCAAATTACAAATTAGATGAACCGTCTTTCTACATCAATGGTCGATCTAACGTAAGGGTGTATGGTGCATCAGCTATAAAATAGTTTGTACCTGCATTATTTTTTTAATGTCACATCCAAGCAAAAGTCAATTAAGGGCTGAGAAATGTTTCATATTAAAAAAAATAATGCTCGACCTGCACTGTATGTGCTTCAGTGTTGAATTAATTGGGAGATGGTCCTTGAAATGGTAGAAATCATACAGGCCCAGCAAAAGCATGCTTATGATTGTTTTTCTGTATGTGCTCAAGTAAGATATAAAGTAAAAGCAGAGTAACTAATGACAGCAAAGGATAAATAAGGAGCCATTATAAATAGAAGACCTGAGATGAAAGAAAGTTTCCATAAAAGGATGATGACTTTGAAATGTTCTGAACGATTAAATTATTGCCTCAGATTTCTCTCTTTCCATTTTACAGCTCGATTGCACTTGATGTGTCTCCCCGTTCGCCTGAAATGAGCGAGAAGAGTATGAGGGGAGAAATGAGGTGTGGAAGACAGCTCTTTAACTAGCCAGGTCTAATCTGATTTAATGGACTGATTAACTGACTGGTTGACTAACTTGCGGTACAGACGCACTTCCCTGAGGGAGCAGTCGTTGAATAACAGTATTTTGGACTGATTTACTTTCTGCCAGCTACAAATCATCAGAGCGAACTTTCTTGTGCTGTAATTTAAAGTCAACGATTGATCCAATCTTGCTTTTTCAAGTTTTAGAATGACTCACTTGCTTTGTCTTTTAACATTGAATTTTTCACCTAAGTGATAGTGTTACAGAGCAATCTGATTGTTCCTCCTTTAAATTATACATGTAATATTAATACAATTAAATGGAAAGAAGGCGTGTTGACAAAAGCATCCCTCAGGTGTCATGCAGACTGTTTTAGAAATTCCTTTATATTTGCAAAAACTGAATAAGCTACTGTTTCATTCAAAAGTATAATTCAGAAGTTCCATTTTCTTTTTCCTTTGCATTTTGCACTGCACATTAATTTGCGCATAACTTTTAAAAGAGCTTACTTCCTACAGCATTTTTCTCTGGGGATTAAAAAGGGAGATCCAGGATCATGCTTGAATGCGGTGATATTGAACATGAATCAGGCAAATGTGGATGTCCTGAAATTTTCATGCAAGTATCACGGTAGCAATACAAACAGTAATGAACCTCCCCCTACAAAAACCAAATGTTTCTGGGCAATAATGGGCTAGGTCGTTATCAAAGTAAGATGGCCAGAGGAGGCCATTAGGGCACCGCCCCACCACTAACCACGTTACCTTAAGACTCACCCCCAAAATAAAATAAATAAATAAACCAACACTGTCAGTGGGTTGTACTTTCGATAATTTTTAAGTACATATCATACAAGGTATGGTTGCGTTTCAGGTAACTTATGACATACATTTTCTGTGATGCAGTAGAAAACATTTCTTCCATGTTTTATTGAATGATGTAATACTTTTCTTCAGACTCTTCACCCATAATCCCCTTCTGGCCTCCTGAACCCACTTCCCTATGACCTCGTCATGGCAACCTCCCTGAAGAGAACAAGGCACCTTCCTGCACGGCTTTCTTTCCACTTGCTGCTTCCCATCGGTGGAATTTTATTTCTTTATCCCGGGTGACATTTCTCTCCTCATTCTTTATACATGTCTGAACGACTCTGCTCCCTTGACATTTGTAATCGCCCTCTCCTCCCCTCTTTTCATGAATAATCCACCCTTTTCAACTGTCACCATTTGATTTTTCACACCTACTATTTTGGATTCCCTTTTGCACGTCCTCTCTTCTGGTGACTTTCCCTGAGCAAATACCCCCAAAACTATGTCAAATTACGCTTATTATAAACCACTGTCCAGTTATACCATCACGCTAATGAAACAGCTTGATGAAGAAAAAGATGTGATGGTGGTTTTCAAAGGGAGACGGAGTGATAACAGGAAGCGCAATCATCTGAATGAGGTGTGTCTGTATTAATACGTACTGGAGTTTTGAAAACGTTATGTACCTTGTTTGCTAGGCTGGAGTGGGAACCATTTTATATTCGAATGTACTGTAAACGTACTCCAAAAATATCTTCGGTTACTATGACAATTTTTGATACTGCTCTTGTGTCATGGTTTGCTTTAATAACTAATCAGTAGATAAAAATTCCATGATCATGACTAAAAATGGCAATTTTGGTCAAACTGGCACTTTTGTTGAAAGTACATCCATTGACCCAATATTTTTCTCTTTTTTTTACTGCTTATTCTGTTCAGGGCTGAAAGGTTTTGTATTTATTTATGTATTCAATTTTGGCACTATTTGTCTTCCATATATCGCCAATTCCAGCTGACTTGGAGCAAAAGTGACTACACCCTACATAATTTATTATTGAATCACCATTGAAGCATTACTCCACTGTAGAAATTGCAAACTATCTTTTATTTTTCCTTTGATCTTTCCGTCATTTTGCCCAGTTAATGTGTAAATGTGTTTTTATGCCGCCCAGTTGTCTTTAAGTACCGTAATTTCCGGCCTATAAGCCACAGCTTTTTTCACATGCTTTCAACCCTGTGGTTTATGCGGTGATGCATTTGTGCATTTTTTCTAATGGCCGCAAGGGGCACTCGAGCGGAATTGATAAGAGGAAATATATGGAATATATGTACCAAGGAAATGACTTGTACCGGTCCAGCCCTGTTGGCGCTGCAGTAGTGTGTTACTGTCGTGTCTCAGTAATTTTTTTCACCAGTTTTTATTTTTAACCGGCCCTATTAGCTAGTGCAGCACCGCTAGCGTTAAACTCTCTGTGTACCATCTTTCTTTGTAAATATCTCGTGTTTCAATGTGCGTTTCAATGTGGGCACTATGTATGTACCAAATGGTATTTCCTTTATCAATATTCTGGATGAGCCTTATAACCAGGTGCGCTCTGTGGGCTGGGAAAGAGAGCGCACCTGGTTCCCTGGCTGGGAATTGGCCCTGTAGCTCAGTGGTTAGAGCACTGGTTTGGTAAACCAGGGGTTGTGGGTTCGTATCCCACTGGGGCCTCCACTCCCTGAGAAGGGTTGCGTCAGGAAGGGCATCTGGCGTAAAAATTGTGCCAAACATATACGTGCGTTCATCTGAGATGACACGCTGTGGCGACCCCGAAAGGGACAAGCCGAAGCTCTGTAGGCTGGGAATTACGGTAATACATAAATGTATACAGTAATTAAACATAGAAGTAATTCATCTATAACAGAGACTTCAGAGTTCTGAAAAGCCCTTTGGAGAAGTTATAATTACTGAAATATGTCATGGTCTTCGAGTAAATTAGAACTCCCAATTAAATTAGTAAAGAGATTAGAAAACCCCACAAGACCACAGAGCCATTACTAAGTCACGCTCAGTCCTGTCATTAACTGGGTACAGTGATCAAAAAAGACTTTTTAGAAATGATCCAGTAATGATCTGTATTTGTTATGCACTAGTATAACAAAGTAAACATTCTGCAGAAAAAAAAAGTGGACATGACGGATATTAAGACACAGTTACAGTTACACAGTGGATGTTAATATCAAATGCGGCCTGTTTGTGTATTGGAGGTCATATAAATTTAATATTAAAATGTCCGATTAAAAGAAACACATTTCAATTCAGTTTATCGTGTTGCAAGCTTGTTCATAACTGTAAAATATTTTATTGAAAATTTGTTTTATTTTTTTGGTTGCAGTTTGTAGTGTTGTAGAATGGTAGTGGCGGGATTTTTATGATAGTTTGAAAAATATTGAATTACAAGAGGCATGTATTTAACTCCATGAAGCAGACACTAAGAAACATCTTACAGTTCTACATGAGATAAATCATTATACGACATTGGTAATAAATAGTTCACACAGATATCTTTTATGGGCCTGGCGCTTCGTTTCTATTCTTGTACCTTTCGCATTAGCTAAATGATTGATTGGTGATGTCGCCATACTGTACTCTCTATTTTGTGCAATTATAAGTGCAATTCACACAAAAAAAAAGTCATATTGTATTTGTAGCAGTATTCATCAGAACCAAAAAGATACACTGGTGTCTACAATATTTGCCATTTTATAAGAGCATAGCTATTGAAAACACTTTCACGGAAATTGTTGAATTTTATAAGAGCGCTCATTATATTCAGGCGACCATAGAAAAATGTGAACAAAAAAAATTGGATGAGTCTGAGTATCAAAGGAGATTTTTCATCAGCGTTTATGTTTTGCTGTACAAGGATCCCTATATGTGCAGATAAGGAGTGCATAAAAAGAAAATTAGAATCAGTCTCGAAGGAGAGAATAGTGCACTGCTCATTCACAGCAGCCACATATCCTCAATTGGGTTGATTATATAGCTGCAAAGGGTGCTCTCCAGTGATTAGCCCTAAGAAATCTTTCTTTGAATTTTTTAATTGGGTTTCCACCATCAATTTGGTGTTATTTTGCACTTAAAAAAAATATATATTATATATATATATATATATATATATATATATATATATATATATATATATATATTTACTTTTGTCTCTTTCCTTGTCACATGGTTTCGCTAAAACATTTGCCCTTTCTGCCTGACTGACCTCCTGCCAGTTAAGATGTTTTGAATAATGCCTTTTTTTTTAAAATAACTACAAGCTGCTTCACTGCTTCACTTCACTATATTTTCTCTCTACAAAGCAATAAAAGACAAAAGTTGGGAGCTTGCTTGGTGGGTACCCACACATCACTGGTTAATTGGCTGCACTTTGTGAAATGTTGGAGAGGCTCTCACTAATTCATTATCAGACCAACAGTACCTCATACTTTGGCAACTTATTCCATAGTTTTGCACTTAAAAACGATGCAGAAAAAAATCCCTCCAAACTTGACTCAGTAATAATTTTAAGCTGCTTTTCTGATGACATGTTCGTTTTCAGCAAAAATTGACCTAACCTCATTTAGGTTGAAAGCTACGTGAGCGTGATGTCAGTCACAGATGAGCACACATCCTTATTCTTGTACATGTTCTAGAATAAGTCATGTACATTAGTTAGTTGAATACATTTGTAAAATGAAGGATTTTAGATGTTTTTTTTTTGTTTTTTTTTTGTTTTTTTTAGAACATTTCACAAAGAATGCAGCCATTTGACACGTTGCTCATAAAATTGACATTTCTGTCTGTGAGCTTGGAAAGCTGGTAAAAAAAAAACAATACAATAAAACTATGACCTTGCTTTTCGTGTTTGCCCTGGACTGTGACAAAAAAACAAAACAAAAACAAATCTGAGATGCATCTATTCAAGCGGCAACATCATTTGTCATGACAGTTGCTCATTTGTTTTTTTCAGGTGCAGTGAGGAGAAAATGTTAAGAGTTCAGAAAACTATATAAAACCAAAGAAAACTTTAAATGTCAGTCACTTACATCAGAGTATTAATCCAATCATCACAGATAGCATCCAGGACTTTTGTGTGTGTGTGTGTGTGTGTGTGTGTGTATATATACAGATTTAAATGTGAGTCAAACATCTTGAAAAGATGGCAACGTTTATCAATGCGAAAAAAATAAAATAAACTTACACACCATATGTACATCGCCCCTATATTGCAAAATGGTATCTTCAGAATATGTGACTAATTGAGCTAATGTTGCGTTTTTATTGTTCTCGTTGGCAAAAATATGATGAAGAGCTGATTATTAGTATATTTTTTAAAATCCCACCCTAAACATGTATGTGTGTTTTTTGGCACGCTCATTTAAATCAATCATTGTAATGGATAGGTTTTCAATGACGTCACCACCACCATAAGACCAATCGGATAAATTAACGATAGAACAAAACTTCATGCTTCACCTATCACCTGTGTTCTCTGACATCTATGACACACAAGATGGCGTAATTGGAAACCTATCCATTCTGAAATTGCATAGACTGTCGTTATCTACAGTATATTCCTAACCCTTTATCGCCCTGTTTATTTAATTCCTGTATTTTGCTATATATACATTTTTGTTTTTTGGTGGGGGTAAATATTTGTAAAGTTTATGTACTTTCTTTTTAGACATTAAAACCGAAAAAGTAAAAAACACATAATGATGATTACATAGAAGCATATGGCTTGGAACCCAAGTGCTAATCATTTCCATGCTGCTCCCTCAATGCGATCAGAGGAGTGGATTTTCAGGGACATTTTAGAATGCAAATAGTACACCTGCCGTCATTCTAAACATGTATCCCGATCAAGGTGTAAATCTTCTTTATAGACCTTTCAAACTTCATGGCTCTTACATGGAAAAGAGACTCCAAAATGCTCATTGGTGTATGGAACTAGTAATATGGTCATGTGCAGTGACTTAAGTCCCTAAAGTTTGTCATCTAATTTTATTTATCTGTCACTCTGTAATAGGTCATGATGTTGATTATACAGGAGATTTAACTGTCTTTTATAGTTCATGTTTTGCATTCACATCTAAATGCCGAAACAATCCATGTCCTAGAACTTGGGATATAGGTCTTCTCCAGCAGTAATTCTCAAAGTATGGCACAAGAATCACGAGTGGTACGTGAAAGAATCAATGACTAAGCACGGTTTGATTGTATTGAATTTTCAAACTTCAATAAATTTGCATCTAATTTTTGAAGGTATGTTTTTAAAGAGTTTTAATGGAGAACAGGGGGTCACCGTTTCTCATTGCTATGTCCAAATTGCCACCCTCCCTTTTTTTTAATTTTATTTTTTTTTGCATGCATGCATTTTTGTGTAAAAGCCTATATAAAATAACCTCATGCACAGCTTTACAGCCCCTGAATAAATAATTCTCTGCATCACAATTCCGAGCTGCTCTTGAATGCATCACCAATTGCGTCTACACAAGCAGGTGGGTGGATGTACTCAATGACGCAGGTTGTGGTGGCAGAGCTGCAGAACTCATGTGTAACCTCCAACCAAGTCATGTAAGTGGAATGAAACTGTTCCATGTTAATAAGGTGGACAATTTATGGCCAATTAATTGGTTACGTAAGCAGTAAATGTTAAGGGTTGTTGTGGAGTGAGTCAGTCATTAGTGTGAAAGTTCCAGTGAAGCAGAGGCATCTGACTCTGTGGTCAAGCCTTTTCAGATCTAAAGTTAAAATCTTTCTGACGTGCTAAGTGTTAAGTCAAATCAAGCCCTAAGATCAGGCGGATATTACCTAGCTTACATAAGTGGCTCTTGAGCTAGCTATTTTAATTAAGAAGAAACAGAAAAGCTCTCCTTATTTTCTGCTTCCTGCTTTGCACATACATTCAGATATTAAACCACACTTGTTTTTAAGCATCTTGTTCATTTTTAATGTCTCGTACTACTACAGGTACATTTGTTTGGACATAAAAAAATGATGGTAACAAAAAATAGCTATGTTACAATTTTCCAAGGTTTTCTTGATAATCAATCAATCAATCAATCAAATCCAAGCTTTCCAAATAGAACAAAGTGTTATGGAATCAGCTTGTATTGACATGCTCTTTGTATACCTCATTTTTCATTCTTTCAGGGGCTACTAGAACAAGAAATTCAAGACAAGTGTGGTCCAATAATTTTTTCCCATTACTTTATTTCTAGAATATGGTGATGAAAACTATACACTATTTGGAAATTGTTCATCTTGTGTGCTGATCAGTGTTTTGATTTTAGTTTTTTTGTGGGCCTCAGGGGATTTCAAATTGGTCTCCAGTACGTTTGCTTATTTTTGGGAAAGACTGCTCAGTGTTTGATTTGAACCATGTCAGAAATGATTTTTTTTTTTCGTCATTGGCCATTTAATTATCTTGGGATTTATGCTTCACTGTCAGTTATGCACTTTTAATGAATTCATTTTCTTTTTTATGAGTGATTAAGTCAAATTAATCAAGATCAAGAGTCTTCATGTATTGTTAAGATCAACTGTTCTTATTATTCTACTGAAAGTGCTTAAATCTCAAGTGACTCAGTTCACTCCGTAAAGGAATGTATCACCGATTGAGCGCGGTGGAGCATATTTTGCAGATGTTACATAGTTTCCATGTGAAAAACAAGTGCCCATTTTTTTTTATATTAAGCACTTGCACCTCCATAGCTCTCTTGCTGTGTCATCATAATACATTTTTGTGTAATTTCGGTGTATCTTGGAAAGCCTGGCATAAAATAATAATTAAAAAAGAAACTTCCTTGCTGTCAGAATAAAACTTACATGAACGTTGCAGGATGTTTCAGGGTCAAACAGTCATTTTTGTGATGGATGCAAATTGGGCCAGAGGTGATCTGTAATTTAGTGGAACGACATATTTTGAGGCGTCATTATCATTCATTCTACTTGATTATTACTACCGTGATTAATGGGGCAATCTGTGCCACCGACCCGACTCAATTCATTACACAGGCTTATTAATGAGTGAGAAAATTAAAATGTATAATTAAACCACAGTCGCTGCATCATAATTTTATGATGTGTAATTTGTTTCAGGACAATAAAACCCCATTTGGATTGTATTAGTGATGAGAGTACAGTATATCATGCCCCTTAGACAAAAAAGACAAAACTAAACTGTACAATAACTTTTTATGGATAGTTCGGTTACCGAATGTTACTTTTATGCTTCCATAAGCACACATACAAACATCTTAAGCATCTGTAAAACATTTTACAACCGCATATAGAATTCCTTCAACGGTCATTTCAATCGCACAAATTACTGGAGGAAGAGAGGCACTTAAGGATTTAAAAAATCCTCATCACATTAGCATGCAGGTAATCTGTGTTTACTGCCACATTCTTACCGCAATTTCCGACTCGCCATGAAACGCAGGCACAGCTCATTTCATTTACACATTAGCACAGTTGGAATCTATTTCAAAGCAAGAGCTGCGGAAGCAGATGGAGCCTCAACATATTTTATATGAAAAGCACAAAATGGGAGTGCTCTGATCTTGATGAAATAGTTGTTTAAATACCAGGCCTGGTCTACCATTGTGGATGATCACTTTGCTAATTTAAATAAGTGCTGTTTCATTCCTGTCTCCTTCGCGTTTCTTAATGGCTGTTTATAGTTTTGAGACACAGCTGTGGTAAATTTCTTTGTACTCTGATGTGTAAGTCTGTCTGATATTATATTTCCTTTTGTAATATAGCTTTGTCTTGTCGCATCATACTGGTTACAAGTTTACAAGTACACAAGTTTACAAACACAATGCGATTTATTTGTGATGATAAAGCGCTGTCGTCTTTCTCTGATTAGAGGATTAAAGTAGTGCTAGATATGAAGATGTCGCTGGTTCAATTTGTTCACATCAACTGTCATACATTTTTACAAGACATGATGACAAAGTAGATGTTGAAAACAACAACGGTGCTCAAATAATTGGAACATCCCTCACTGCCCAACTGTATGCAAAGATGAGCGGAAATCAAACCGAGATTGGTTTACCCAATGACCCAGAATAGTGGATAAAAAAAGAAACTCCTTATTTCATTTGAAAGAACATTGACTTTGCCCAACACTAGCATCATGGTGGGAATCGGCTGCCATTAGTGATAAAAAATTGTAATTTTCGGACAAATATGCGCTTGTAATATAACACCACAGTGACATTTGTCCAATCCGACTTATAAAATATGTATATATTATAAATCTCTATTAATGGAAATACTGAAATAAATTGTAAACATTGACAAGGGAGCCATATACTGTGACTGGGATATTAAAATTAGAGCTGCAATTGGGTTATATCCTACACTCTCCTTTGTAAATTAACCGTGCTAAAGTACTAGGCACTTTTATTCAACTTTGCTCATGCATCACCAAACTCTACAAGGTAAATTATTTGTTTCAACTTATAATATGTACCTCTTTATCCCCTGCCATGGTTTATACACATCTATGGTACAACATATCCAGAATATAGACATAAAAGTAATTATTTAACTGCAGTAAACGGCTTCATCACTTCATAGGGAGACGGACACATAAACATAGCGAATGAATTAATTTCACATTTGTGATGATACCCAGTTATATAGCTGTTTATCAGTCGACAACTACCAAGCATTTTGTTGACGGCGCTAGAGCCTCATAATGCCGTAATGGCAATATCTTGGTATCACAGCTTTTCAGGCCATTTCATTACCACAATTATTTGCATAATTTTGTCTTGGTTACAGAATGTCGAAATTTAAGCTGTTGCCTGTGGCGTTCTGTAAGTGGCAAGAAACAATTATTCAAATGGATCAATCTTGTTCATTTAACAGGATGACATTAAATCAGTTGCTCATGAAAGTCGCCGATAATGTGCCATACTGACGTTTTTTTGTTGTTGTTTTTTGGTGGTGGTAAGTTGATAGAAATGTGGTATATAATTAACTACGAGCGTAAAATACTTAATTCTCTGACAGGGATGATTGCAGTTAGTCATACCATTATTGAAAGTGAGCTATTAAAATGCTTCGTTAAGCATACATGTAAAGTTATCTGTGCGGTCTTGAGCTACTGTGTCATCGTAGCTCTCCCATGGCAGACTAAAGCGATAGAAACTAGCAGTTGGAGAGGCAATAGCCTGCATTATGATGACCACTGATGTTTTGGTCCCATAATCGTGCAAACTTGGGAAAATGTATGATGGTCCAACAAAATTAAGGTAAAACTACTTGGCCATAATTCCAAAAGGTACGTATGTTTGACAACCATAACACTGCTCGTCAACTAAAGGTCACCATTCATACAGTGAAGCATCAGGCTATGGGGCTGTTTCTTCTTCGACTTGAACTGGGGCCATAGTCAAGGTAGTGGAAATTATGATCATTTCAATTTAAGAGTGTTAGTTAGCGCAAAACCTCCAAGCGTTTCATGGAAAATGAAAAAAAAAATGGCAAAAACACAAACATATAGTTTAATTTTACTGTACTGTATACATTTACTTACAAAATTGTTTATTTTAGGAGCATTATATTATACTATAATGAAATTAACCAACTATTTAATGAGATAACTAGACAATAAGAATCATAAATACACTTTTTGGAAAGAGAGGTTAACTTAATCTAACAAATATGACAATATAAATACTGTGTAAATCAGATTAAAGAATGGGAAGGCTCATGTGAACCTCGGGCCATACTTTACCTCGTCCTGATCTACACATATTTTAATAGATCTGCTGTCATTAATATTCCTGTCCATTGTCTATTAAGTGCGTCCGCATGAATCAAATGTTTTCTGACTTAAAAGGAAGAAAAGTCAATCTCCTGATTTTTGACCCTTTATAAAAAAGACCACAGTCAAATGGCATTCATTATACACCATTTTGAACCTCTATGAATGCATTTTTCTTCTAATCCTAAAGATTTTCCTTTTGTTCATTTATCTGTCAGTTTCAGTCACCTCAATTCTCCCTGGGTCATAGCTTCATAATAACAGAAAGGTGTTCTATAACCCCTCTACAATAAACTGCCATCCTTTTTTTCTTCTTGCATCATAAAAAAATCATTAGCGATCAAACTCCTAGAAGGAAAGGGTCAAGGACTTAACTGTCATTAACATTTAGATTTGAACCCCCGAGAGTCTGTAGTAGCAGGCAAACATGCTGTAGAAAAGGTGGTGCCAGTACTACAATTCCAGCTGTTTCCGATTTCTACCCTTATACAGAGAGCTCAGACTTACTGTTACATTATTTGTAAGACATGTCAGATTGACTTTTCAACGTGGCATGCATTTGTGCATGTACGGACATGTGGAAGTGCACCATTCATGGATGCTCTGAACTTTGGCACCCTCGTGGTCCACACCCTGCGTTCATCCTTGTTTGTGTGCACATAATGATAAACTACTTGTATTTGCATGTGATAGACATAAGCACAGAGCTATATTTTGCCATCTTTTTTTTCCCCAAAACATCTGGGCTTACGTACTTTTTATCTATGAACATTCTCCTGTCTAGACTTCTGATAGTCACCACACATCACCTGCTAATGAGTACATGAATACCACCAAAAACTGGCTAATGAAATTCTGAGGCAGGCTAACACTATGATTTCTGCGGGTTTTTTTTTTTTAAACTGTAGGAACTTTATCCAATATAAATTAATATGCATACTCTGCTTTTGAAAGTGGATATTTGGAGATACATCAGTTTAAAAAAAAAAAAAAAAAGGTGCTTGCCATTCTCTAGATTGTCCAACCTTGTTCTGCACCACTGACAGCTTGAGTCATGTACCCATTGTGCCATTACAGTGACTGTAGTTGTTGTAGTAGTAGGAACCCTTCACTTAGAATAAAAACAGAAACAAAAAACAGATACAAAGACTTGTATTTTGATGCCAGCTACCAACACAATGTTTGAAGCAGAATTGCCTTTAGGAATTGTAGGTGGGAAAAAAAGTCTACTAGCCCCGATATTCTTTGTCATTAAATGCCTAAAACACAATACTAGCTGACTCACTGCATTTTAGGACATTTCGACTTTATATTTCATAGTTCACTGGAACGTTTGGCAATGTATGTTGTCCAAATTTTAAATGCAGTACGGTGGTTCACCTACCCTGGGTACTAAACATACCGTAGATGATGGAGCATGTACCGTGAAAAGTGTGTAAGTCGACAGAAGAAGGCTCAGATGAACAGATTTGACAGAACGGCCACATTTTAGGATTACTCCGGCGAGTGTGTGTACCGAGCATGAAGGTGTGTAAATGATAGCCTAAAGTGGATGTGGGAAGCTGTGCAGCTAGTAAAACATCCATTTGCATGATTTTTTTTCCCCCCACTTATGCCTATAGAATGGAATTTTCATCATCAATCGTCAAGCTGGCAAAGCACGAGACAATTCCAGTATTGCCACTTTTCTGTCATGGTCTTCGGAGATTGTATGTGGATCTTGTTAACCTCTTTAGCTTCTGAATACGAGAGATCGTAATTAGACTGAAGCTTCACTCATGCTGGTCAGCTAAGACATCATTTTCCGCGTGTAAAGTACCCATTCAAAGACGAGGGGCTTGAAGCCAACCTTGGACTTTGGTGGCTTCTGACATACTGTTGGAGGCAGAATGTAACTAAGTCCTAACCAGAGTGTGAAGTTTAGCTGGATTTCTGTGCTAAAGTCGACACACTGTATTTTGCTAAACCAATTTTTTTCTGGTATTTGGGTTGTAATATTATCTCTATGGTGCCTCAGTAAACATGAAATATAAATTAAAATTGCCCTCAGGTTCATGAGTTCTAGACGTGATATCAGGTAATCCAAATTTTTCAACCTTATCTACATCACTTGTGAGGATCTCCGCCTCTCTCTCCGCTCCCAGGTCAGGGCTGTCAATATAAATGTGTGTTCTTACAAGTGAGTCTTCTACATGGAGGCAGACAATTAAAGGGAAGGGGGCGGTCTCAGCTAAATATGAATAAAGCGGATATAAAAGTGGGTCAAACAGAAGTACCTGTCGGGTACATTTATATGACAAAAAAACTGAGGGTTCTTTTTTAAATGGAATTAACAGTTTTAGATTCTCCTACCTGTTAGAGAGTCACTCTATGCTGGTCTAAATAGCCAAAATACAGCACTTTTAAAACTGTTCGTGTCCCATACTCCTTTGGCAAAATGCTTAACTCACCACTTCTGTCCACAAAAGATGCTTTTAATTTGACATCTTGCATAAGAGAAGTTAAAGATCTTTTTTCCCCATGTTCATTTACCAGAATGTAAAACAAAGTTCCTGAGAACCAAATAATGAATAGGACAAACGCGTACACACCACGTCAGCTGAAGTAATAATACCTGAATAAATTCTACCCTTTTACACATTCTGAACCATTGGTCCAATTTTCCAAATGTACATGTAAACAACAGCTTTCATTAAAAAACAAAAAAAACCCCAAACTATATATTTATAAATAAATGACCCTGGGGATCTTCTCATCACTCACTTCAGAATTGCTCACATTGATTGGTTGTGAACTTTTGGAGTTTAGTGGGAAGTTAAATTGAGTTTGCGTCACTTTCAATTCCACACTGTCAAACCATATCAACGAAACCGTTTAGAATAGCATACTCCATAACCGCCCACCTGGAAGCTACTATTAGACAATTTCTCTTTGGGTTGTTTAGAGTGTTACTGATTGATTGAAACGCAACATACACCTGCGCGCAAATATGCAAATACACACACTAAAGAACACATCCGGTTTCCAACTTGTGTTATGGGCTGTAATTAGTTTCCGTACAGTTTGTGTTTGGGAAGTTTTGTACAGGTATGTGCATAAATTTCTCATACTGTATATGCACTCATTTGTGTCGGTGGCTTTGTGAATGTTAATGAGCTCTCCTTTCTAAAACAACTCCCTTGCGGTTAGCAGCGTGTACATTGCATTGAAAGGAGATAAACACGATAATGATGAGCTTCTTAAACTGTCTGGAGTTAGAAAGATAAAATAAACTTTCATTGCTATTATTTCTGATCCTGCTGCCTGGTGAATCTTTCGTCACTTTAATGAGCACATTTTGGCCACAGCCTAAAATTTAGAAACCAGGATCTTGACTTTAATTCTGGTATTTGGATTAGCTTTCAAATGGATAAAACGAACTGAGCACAGTCATAAAGAAATTACCTTCCTTATGGTTAACATTTAAATTGAGTATTTCTGCATTTTCAGCAAGAATGTTTTGAATGCATTAACTTTGTAATGGGTTTATACTGTACATGCGTAACTTCAATTTGCATGCCATGTTTAGTGGTAACTACTTCCTAATGTGCTGAGCGTGGCTTTGATACCTGTGTCTGAATTGTAAATTATTTGAGCATGTGCCTCAAATTCCTGGCCAATTTGATTTTTTTTTTTTTTTTTTTTTTTTTTTTTTTTTTTCAGTTCATTTTCAACTTGCTAATTGTAATTCCTACTTCGGGTGATATTGAAGCAAACTATAAACCAATTTGTAATTGCTCTAAGTCTACTCAGAATAAACACAAACTAATATTGATATGGTAGAACACAGCATTTGTGTGATTTTCGTATGTGGATGTTGTTTTAATGTGTGTCTCTGTAGTAAACTAAAGCCAGTTTTTCCTCCCGCTGCTGGGAGAAATGGCAGTTTGTCGGAATTGATGGAACCCAAACTTTCATTATGACTTCAGATAAGCAGGTGGCGGAACCTGTAATGTAGTTTTGAGTTACAATGTGAGGAAAAGGGAGCAGTGGGAGAATTGTAAATAGCCTAGTAAATCACTAATATGCACTGCAGAGTTTGAGCACAGTCTGCTCTAGCAGATAGCACTGAATTGGCGAAAACGATTTTGCCTCAGTCTAGACGTACATCCATTATCAATGACATTGCTACTGTTGAGTTAAATGGACTATGGGTTGCACACTCTGTGTGATGTGTGACTCAAAACAATGTTAAAAAAACTGAGTCATGTGAATTATGATCAAAACTGTGTCGACAACACTAGTCAATCAGTTGTCCATGATCCTTTGAATGTATTCACTTCCATTCTGAAGTACAGCCACTTGTGATAGAAAGGAAAATGAACCAAAAAAATATACATGGTAGATATGGAACATTTTTGCATTCTCAAGTTGAGTTTAATGCTGTTCCACCTGAATAATTTTTTTTAGGATGGTATTAATCCGCATTCTCATAGCCACGTCTTAAATAAAAAGAGGTATGCAATTTTAGCCCATCATTTATCCTTAAGTGCTTAAGAGTCATGAGACTAAAATATGATTTTTTGTAAACATGGTTGTTATTCCATGTGGACCTTGACTTTTTTTTTTTTTTAAATATGTTTGCATACGTATAGGTTCTGAAATTATAAATGGCAAAACATGGTGCTTGTATGTGTTTCTTAAGCTTATGAGCTTGATACAGGTTCTTTAGCCTATTCGACATTTACTGTGCCCAGTACACAAGGTATCAGAAAAACAAAAAAAACAAAACCCTTTTGTTGAATAAGAGAACAAGCAGCTTGTGACCACCCACAGTACAGCAGCACCTTGCAAATTGGAGTTTGGTATCTTCAGGTTCTTGGGGTCTATGTAAATTCCTTTGGATCATGATGTTATCTGTACACTACACATTTTAAAATGGCAGAGAAAGGCAATAACTATTTTATAAGATGGTTTTGGTTAAATCAGGCCAATGGGTCTGGTCACTTGTAGTTGTCAATTATCTTAGCTCTTATTGAGCACTGCTTCATCTGTAATTTTCATGCAAACCAACATGTCCAAGTAACCATTATCTAGAGAGTTTTAGTTTTAAAGAGAAAAAAAAAAAAACATATCTCTGTGGTTCCAGGGCTCCTTTTCCAGTTCTTGTGAAAACACCCAACATTTGCTTACTGACTGCCTTCTCTGCTCTGTATTGTGGGAGTGCTGTGATTTTTTTTTTTTTTTTTTTTTTTTTTTTTTTTTAATAGAGATTTTGTACTATAATGTAGAGGTGTCCTTCCTGAAGAGTCCAGTGTGTGTGTGCAAATAATATATACACACCCACCCAGTGTGCAAAAAATAAATAAAAATAGACTGTCGTACATATTTATGAAACTGCTAAAAACTCTAATCTGAGACGTGTTCACAATAATGCAGACAGAGAACTCTATTTCCACTCCTCCACCAAAAGAAAGTCACTTTTAAAGTGGAATCTGATATCTCTTCAGAGGCATTTTAACAGCATAGTGCTTTAATCTAGTCCAAATCCCTGCTGCTTGTTTTAAAAGGCAGTAGTAATGTCAGTCCAATAGTCGTTTGCAATTGCAGCAGTTCTCACCTTCATACTTGCCCAGCAAGGAAGTGTGCTGTCAAATTTGAATAGTTACATGATCCTTCTTCTCTCTGAGGTCTCCTCGGGCTCTGTTGCACCCGAAGGATTGGGTCAGAAGTCAAACATTTCCCACAATGTTTCTGCACCATGTAGTCCTCAAATTTTATTACCAGTGCCTGTAATAAGGGAGGGATAGACTATTTTACTAGCTGGGCAAAATATGACGGATAGTTGGAAAGGTGTGGAAGTAGTTACAAAACATAAAAAATATATAAATTCAACTATGAATGAAGATTATACTACACCAATCACCGTATCTACATCTTCTACTCCTATCCATCTAACTAATAGTGAAGTGTAAACACATTGGCTGAACCTTATTATGCTCTTTGATTTCCAAATTGTCAATATTACATTAATTCCTTTCTTAAAGTACAATATTAATCAATGTAACAATGTTAAATCAATTTAAACACCCACTTAATTAAATGTTAAATGAGTCGGGGTAGAATAAGTTCAGCCGGAGCGTAACACTCATCATTCATTTAAAAAAAAAAAAGTACCTGTAATAAAAACAGTTGTCTTAGCCATTGTGATGAAGAATGTCCAGGCGTACTCAGTAATACACTTTAAGGGTGAAAATGGCAAAGTAATACAATAATAACAATAATGGTGTCACAGCTGGAAGAAAATCAGATACTGCACACACTTTACATCACTCTCGACGCATTAATGAAGATGTGGTTAACCATAGAAAATAAAATATAAGATGAAATTATAATATAACATGAAAGTACATTTATCTAAAACAATAGCGCAATGGTCAATTTTGGGAAAATTAAAAATAGACTTTCACCCAAGTATACATAAAAATGCAACTATAACAGTGATGTTTCTGAGGTCATCACTGAATGATGGATATATTTGATAATGACTTAAAATATGACTTATCGACCACCTTATTTTACCATTTCTACAATCTATTTCGTCACAAAGTAAGTAACAATATGTTTGTCCTGCGTTTGGCTGGTAACCAGTTCAAGGTTTACCTCGCCTCTCGCCAAAAGATAGCCGGGTTAGGCTCCACCACTCCTGCAATCCTTGTGAGGATAAGTGGCTCAGATAATGACGGTATAGGTGATAATAATAATAATAAAAACAAAGCTTTCTTGATACGGCAGATTTTTACTCACATCTTCCTTTCATTTGTCCAGTTCTTTGTAATGAGGCCAAACATTCTAACGGATGCATTTCAACAAGTCAATCGAGTAAAAGCCAATAAAGGCTTTGTTATTTACAGAGCGCTAAGTGCATTGTTGGCAATATAAACCATCCTGATTTATTGCAAGGAGATCGCAGGGAGTTCATAAAATAAGGGGGAAAACTCAATCGCTCCGTTGCTCGCTAACTCTCGTCTTTTTCCACATGCCTCTTCTCCCTTTTCGCTTTTCCTACAGTATTAACTTCAGAAATCTACATTGTTCATCTCCTTTCATCCCTTTCACTGTCTAATGTTCTCTGTTCTATCTCATACTTTGTCCTCAATTCTGAGTTTTCCTATCCTCGTAGTAAGATCAGGAAATGCCATAACCGTCGTCCATTTTTCCTTCTACATCACATTTTACAGCCATTTTAATTCAAATAAAGGAGGGGGCTTTCATTTGGAAATATGCTACAAGAGAATGCGTTGCACTAAATTACCAGAGTCCATAAAAATAACCTCTACACTGTAATAGATGTATATTTTTGTGTATGTGCCACAGGGTTCCTCGCAACTGACTAGTTCAGCGCCAACAAATTTAACAATGCTGCTTGACCTGCTGAGGGTCAAGATGAACCGAGATGAATGTAGCCATGTGTGTTGATCCAGTTAAAGTCAGACAATATGGATAGTTTGGTGGCCAAATTCACTTTATACTGTTTTTCCACATTACTAGAGCTAGCTTCTGTTGCCAGGGATCTGAGCGACAAGGTCCCCATCTTCGGCCGCCGCCCAGTTCACATTCCGAAATTCCGTAGACTACAAAAATACATTTTTAAAAAGTACAAGGCGGCTTTAACTAACACATCCAATCTTGTCACGTTGATTGGACTCTCTGATTAGATTTCATTTACATACTTTTGACAACCTACACTTTGAATATTCAAATTGTTGGTCCAATAAACGCATGAAAACATGTAAATGTTTATTTTAAGCAGATTGTTCTTTGCCCGTTAGTGTGATTTAAATTAGGATCACACCACATATGAATAATTCATGCAGAAATGCTCATCATTCTGAGGGGTGTACCGTGGTCGTTTTCTCGTAAGTGTACATTGGGTTATAATCCACTACATTCTACCAGCACAGTCTTGCAATATGTGAGACAACTCGAACTTTTGGAAGAATTATATATGGTGATTGGGCTCTTTTGGAAGGCGGCGGGAATCTTCTAATTTATGGTACTCAACAGTTAACATTGTTGACCAAAGAGCAACCCACAACCAAAGAATCTTTCCACCTTGGGCAATCGTCCTCAGAGCTTGCTGTAAACAGGACAACGCTCTGTCACATTTCTGTTCTTAAATGGAAAAAACACCCATTAACTGCTTAGTGACTACAATGTAAAAATGATGCAATAAAAATACCAGTTTTCATAATAGGAGAAGGTAAGGTAGAGGAAAACTATGAATTATAGAATGTTGAACAAGATAACTATTTCATAGGAAAGATGAAAGATGCGAACAGAATGTGCTGAGGATCAGGGCAAAGAAGCCAAAGTGCAGTGCTCAAGGTGATAAAAGTGGCACAGAAAATAAGAATGGGAAAAATAAACTGAGGCTGTTTTGAGAGGCGATAGACGAAATAAGGGCGCAGAGTAGAGATTTAGGGACATGTATGGAATATAAAGTGGATTGAAGAAGCAATAGGTATTTTTTTTTTCTTGTAATTCATGTGGTGTTGTGTACATTAAGCATTCATAAGGTTGTAGTAACCTTTGCCTTCAAGCAGCATCAAAAATAGACTAGCATGGCCGGAGGCCAATTCATTTATTAATTTCCTCAACACATCCAATTGAAAGTCATTCCCCTCACTTTCAAGCCCTTCACAGAGTCCTTCCAACTTCACTGACCTGCTACACAGTTTACGCCCCCTTACACAGTCTCTGTTCCTCTAATTCAAACCTTCTTTACCAACTAGACAGGACCGGGTAGAGAACCTGGGAGAAAGCCTGCTTCACTGCTGTACTTCGCTTTTCTGGAACTCTCTTCTCTCAACACATCTGCCATTGCACAGAACTATGCACCAGTAATTTACTGCTCAAAAGCCACATGTTAAAAGCTTAAATGCCCGCTGCTATTTCACTCATAACTTCCGAGCTAGCATTTGTTAAATCATTTTTATGTAGTATTGTTGATTGTTATGGTATTGTAAAGCAACTAACTAAATTAACTGAAAACAAGCAAACCAGTCGCGAAGCTACATTCGTGCCTATTTCCTGAACATGTTGACACAGTTCCCAACAAGGTTGGGGTTAGTTACAACTGGAACGTTGATCACATGTCAGGAGATGATGAAATTTAATTACATATATGCAAAAACATAAGATAATTGTGAGAAAGTGTCATTAATTTTTGGTAAATTTTCTATGATTACAGCGTTAGTTACATTTGACAAATAGTGGCAAAAGCTCCATATCTTCTTAAGCTGATGGTTATGATTGCACCTCTCTGGTCATGTGCCAATTATCTATGTATTTTTTTTTTTTAAATATGACTTTGAAGCGCCACTTTTATGGGGCAATGTATTAGTTTGAGATTTTGAAAAGGTTAGACCCAAAATTACACTTTTGGACACCTACAAGAAAATAGACTTTTGAACAATTTCATCTTTATAGTTTTGGGCAGCACGTGCATTTCAATTATCCATCATTTTCTTCACCACTTATCCTCACGAGAGTTGTGGGGAGTGCTGGAGCCTATCCCTGCTGTCAACGGGTAGGAGGCGGGGTACACCTTGAACTGGTTGCCAACCTATCGCGGGGCTCATGGATACAAAGAGCCCACACTCACGATCACACTTAGGGGCAATTTTGAGTGTCCAATTAATCTTGCATGTTTTTGGAATGTGGGAGGAAACCGGAGTGCCTGGAGGAAACCCCCGCAGGAACGGGGAGAACATGCAAACTCCACACAGGCGGGTCCGGGATAGAAACCCGGACCTCAGAACTGTGAAGCCAACGCTTTATCAGCAGAGCCACCGTGCCGCTGCATTTCAATTATGTGTGTATATTTAATCATGTTTTATTAATTATTTTTGTAAAGAACAAATTTGTGGTTGATTGCAAAATAATGAATGATAATGGTTTAACACTTATTTACAGGAAACATCAAGGGTCGTGTTGAGGCATTCTCTCAAAATTAAGAAAATCAAAATGTAATTACATTCAACCTCTGAAGTACTTTGAGAAAGTAATTGAAATATATGCATTACCATTTTATTCTCAACATGACGATTAGTAATTGTAATGAAACTGCAGGTAATTACCAACACAGTCATTTTTAAGCATAATAGTGCTTCACATAATGAAGAGATTCTGAATTTGAATCTCCACTCAGCCCTTCAGTCCAAACACCAGCAGAATAGGTTAATTGAAGACTCCAAAATTGCCCAAAGGTGTAACTCTGACAGTGAGTGGTTTTTCTATATGTGCCACGGGAATAACCACTTATCTTGCTTCTCGCTCAGTCGGCCGCGCTTTAGCTCTCCCACACCCTTAATCAGGATGAGCAGTATAGAAAATGAATGGATGGATGGATGGATGGCTTCTTCATTTGAACTGTCTCACTCCCTCAGGCTCTGCTGCCTTTGATACATGCGAGACAATTTCGTTTAATTATTGAAAGCACTGCTGCTATACATTTATTCTTTGAATGTATAAAAAAATGACAGTGCTTTTATTAATTATCAGCCTTTGGAAATGTTAGTCTCCTTAAAGTGTTACAATTTGCTGCAATTTAAATAATATAGGTGTCAATCGAGGTTGCTTATTGATAGCCAATGGTGAAATCAATACATGGCGATTAGTCATCTTCAGTTGTTAAGTGAAGTCTCCGCCTTGACAGAGATTTACAAACTGTAAGGTTTTAAAAGAGTGTTAATGTGAAGAGCAAACTCCAAAAAAGAATGTGTTTGTATGTACACGACTTGAAAATGGATATGGTTTTGGGGGAAATACTGCAAAACCAGAGAATAAAGGATGGATGAAGGTAGGAGAGCCAAGTGGAGGGTTTTATCTAACAGGGATATGCGCATTTGAAGAGATGATTTCATTTGTCAAGGCCACCCCTAAGCCCTCTGCATTGTTCTCAAGCCTCCTCCGGATATTGGCAGGAATGCTGCAGCCTCAACCATGTGGCACAGGCCAGTACACAGAGTGTTCGTCGAGAACCAATTTTCATTGTCATTTTATGGACACTGTGCTTTTTATCTGCATCCAACCATAGCGGCTTATATTGGGCATATGCCTCCCTCAGCTCATTTCTCTCGCCGTCAAATCTTTAAAGAGGGCATTTTCACCGCCCATTTAAACAGGCAACGGGCCGTTTCTAGCTCCTTACTAAGATTAAAATGCCTCTGTAATATCAGTGCAGGCAGGTGAGCTCATAATTTGGAAACAAAGATTTGGAAGTTACGCTGTGGAAATGTAAGCTATGTTTCTCTTTGTACAAGTGGAAGATAGTTATTTTAAGGTCTGCACTAACCGAAGAAGGCAATTCTTTTATTCTGACAAGAACATTTTTTTTTCCAAAATATTGCGACAGGAATGGAAGATAGATGAGCAATTCAAAGAGTCAACACATTTTCACTCTGATTTGAGTTTCAGCTTTGCAATTTGGCTTTTTTTTTTTTTTTTTTTGACAGGGTGTGAGCATGGTAAAGAACAAAGTGGCAGACGAATGTTGCTCAGTGGAGCAGAGAACAATCACAGATGCTCAAGCAATTGACGTGTCAGTATGTTGATAGAATAACAGCCCAGTACAGTTTGGACTTTTTTTTTTTTTTTTTTTTTTTTTTTTTTTAACTTTTTGTCGGAGTCCAGACCCAGGCGCTCTTAACACAAGTTACACTTTTCTCTATAAAATGGATCTGGTTGGAACACACGACTGCAGTGACAAGGTTGATGTCGCAAACATATTTTTATTAGTAAAATAAATACATTAAAAAAAAAATATATATATATATATATATCCCCTCAACACGGCTTACAATAGCTTGTCAGGTATTCTCAAAAATCCATGTTTCCACCAAACAGTACGTTTTGGTTGCATTTGTCATGCTGCATATTTTTGCTTTGGAGACCTTCCCACTGTAAGCGGTGATAGTTTTCATTTAAAATTACGCTTAGATTTTTCATCACTAATTCTTCAGTTTCTGGTCACATTAGCGTGATAGAGAGTGAGAAACTCAGTGTTGCTTTTTCATGGATGTCAGGATAGTGTATGCTGCCATTTGTCTCTGTTCTTTGCGGAATTTGCCATCACCATGAATGCCATCTCTCTGCTATGATGCCACACTGTTTGCTGTAGCTTATAACCCTCCTACACACTATGCCGGGAGCCTGATCTGGATTTACTGATCCACCTGTGCCATGGAGAATTGATTTTATTTTTTTTCCCCTTTGACACTTGACTTTCAGCTTGGAAACATACAGTATCTAATTGTTGCATTAGTATAGGTTGCATGTTGAAGGGTAGAAAGTGACAACTTTGGCAGAGTGGTTCTCAGCATCTGTCACACTGGGGCCTGCATTTTCACTGCGCCAAATCGTGGCCCACTTTCACAAAAGTCAAGAACAATAAAAATCAACTCAAAATACGCATATCATATTTTTGAATAACACATGCTTGCGAGTTCATAGTGTCAGAGCACCTTGAGATAATCAAGATAGACAGGTTTGTGTCCAAAATTGCCAAAATTATGGCCACAAAATGTCACTCACTTTGACACTGACCTCGTTTTTGCTTTTTTTGCACAGTGGAATCTCTATTCAACAGATTTAATCGGGGTGGGCGATCAACTGATTGCCCGTTGTATTGAAATTTTTGTTTGTGACATTTAAACAATCTTTAGATGAGCAGAAAGGTTCTTCCCAAAGCTTTTATTTATTCTGGGCTGCTCTGGCACTGGTTTACGTTCTAGTTTGCACATGCCAATTAGATAATTTATCTAAAGACACAAGATCAGTCATTACAATTCATCTCACGTTCGATAAAACCCATTTGCACATGCCTCACTTTATCTTTTTGGATACATTCCTCCCAGATTGTCCAAAATGTACTCCGTGGCAAACCCTAAAGATTCCTTTAGCAAAGTGGTTGACATTATTTCTAGAATTTTTTTTTTTTTTTTTTTTTTTTTTTTTCAGAATTTTGAGCTGACAGTTAATGATGGCTAACGCTAGCAGGTAGAAAACTTCATAGGGTAGTCAAAATAGAAACACTGGTGCACAGCAAGATGCAATGCAGCTCTGCACTACTCCAAAATTATATGAAAGTATGAGTCCAGTTAATTCCCCTCCCCCCCAAAAAAGAAAGGAAAGAAAGCATTTTTTTTTTATATACCTTTTGAACTGGATCTCAATAGATGGCATATTTAAACAGTTTATCGTACTATGCGTTTGTTGATTTTCATAAACTACAATTAATCATTAGTCAAAATAGAACAGGAATGATGCATGACTTTGAAATACTTTTGTGATGCCCCCCACCTTCCCCCCAAAAGGGGGGGGGCTAAACAAAACAACATAACTGAGGCAACAAAAATAATGAATTTCAGGAAAACAAAGAAAACAAAACACTAATAAGGTTATCTGCACAGCAGGGAAGTCACAGAGGAGTTCAGAGGGCCTGATTATAGGATGAGCAACATCAGCATACTGCAAGGTTTTTGCGCTGAACAGCATGATTAAAAAAAAGTGGCAGAAATCTTGTACCTTTGGGCTCCAAACAGCTTTAGTACAGCATGATTTTTGATTTCTATTCAAACATCATCTATCATCTATTATTATTTTTTTAAATGTGTTGTATGAAGATCAATCTATTTAGAATTCTATATGAAAATGTACAGCAGCCCTGTAAATAATCTTACACAAACAGACGGTCCTTGGATAACAACCTATAGCCCCTTTGGTCCAGTGCACAATGTGCAAGCCCAACAGGGGAGTAAAAGGTCGGTGGTATCAGTCAGTTTTTCCATTTGAATCTAATTTTTATGAGCAGGAAGTGTTGCTGTCAAGTTAGACAAAATATTCTACGATGCCTTTCGACTTAGTAAAATTGGGTTGTGTTAGTGAATAGAAACTGGAAACTGAGGACTTCCTTTATTGGCATGGCGAAATAAATCTGTCCTTTAATGTTAGAATGTAGTCTACTTTGAGTTTGTGGCAAAAATGATGGACGCAGGAAGCTTTCATGCTTTGTCCAAGTTTGTAGTGAGTTTGAGATGTTTACACCAGTATGCAATCCAGCTATCTTCTTTGCTGTTAGATTATAAACTGGTATTTAAGAAATGAATCAAGTAAGAGGGATTGTTGAGCTTGTGCTTCCACCACAATATAACTTAACATTTAAAATAGACAGTGTCTTCTCAGGTGGGACTATCAAAACTATCATTGCAGTGGCAGTGCTGTGATTGGAGAGGCAGACTGTTAAAGAAAGGCCTGACGGAACAGATCAATACGTATGCGTCGGGAAATTGGGGCTACGAGAAAGACGAGAACAGGATTGCTTGAGTGGAGAAAATAATGAGATGAGGTGAGCAAGCAATATGCACCAAGAAAAAAAAAACATTCAATCAATGTGACACAGTTTGTGTGAACTTAAACCCACTTAGTTTGCAGCAACCAATTTCCATCTTGTGATGTGATTGCCCACACTCTCACATCAAAGTACGAGTCATAGGTGTAGTCAGATAGGAGATGCCAATGTATGACAATATGACAGACAAGACTAAATTGTCAGTTTTGAATGAACATTTTGAAAACAATCTGCCCATATGAATTTTGCAGAACAGATTGTGTGCATTTCTTTTTATCACCAAACAGTAAATCCGTCAGAATAATTTATGTTCACAAAATGTTAAAAATGTCCATGATACTGAGTGTGAGGGTGAATTTTATATTCACTGCCCTTTTTAGGAGGAAACATTTGTTGAAGCAGATGCTCAGGGCAGTTCTGTGCTGAATGCCAGTCTGGAAAACATATTATACATTTGCGATGTACACCCCAAGTTAAAATCCTTAAATAGTTCATTAACTTTATAAGTTCCCAACACACTTCGCAGACATGACATACAAGCCACAGGTTACACTACTAGTTTGTTGAGGAAATGCTTTTTTGTGTTTTCAAACCAGATAGGATGAGGGCACTTTGATTATTTACATTTTTCAATGGAGTCCATTAAAGTCTGTATCTTAAACTGTGAACTTTTTTTGATACACTATTCTTGTGTAAAGTTCTGGAGAAATCAAAAGATTTGCCATGTTTCACATTTGGAATTTTGTGGTTTGAAAAACTGGATTATTTGTGACATTTTTAGAAACACCAGTTTGGCTTCCTCAGAGCTTTCGAGACTCCGCAGAGAAGTAAACCCAGCGCTGTAAGAAATTCTTATCTTCTGTGTAGACAAGTCAACAGCGCAATTCCCATACATTATGGTACTCGGCTGTCCAGATACAATGTCTGTGTTTAATTGGTGGTAAGAAAAAAAAAATCGACCCTTGGAGACAGGAGGAGGGAGAATAGTCTGAAAAACAAAGCTGTAAGAGTTCAATTTTTCTTTGTCAAACTAGAAATGCACTTCAGTGAGACCACCCGCAGCAGTTTTCGCCATTGGAATCCTTTAATTAATCTTGTTTTGGCACATACACAACATTTTGCAACGCTTAGCCTGCCAAGTAAATTAACTTCTGTTTTCACATACAGCTGGTGATTAAAAATGCTAATATAGGATATTAAATTATGCCAACATTTGTTCTTTTTGTTTTGTTTCTGAGCCTGCTAATTGATGTCAGAATGATTGCATTTACATTGATGCACAGAGACATCAATTTGAAACCTTGTCAATGTGATTGCCATGTACTTATTGTCATCTTTTAAAAAGTTGACATGGACTGGAGTGCAGTCATTGTTTGTCTCTGCAACCTGTAAATTAACCCCAGTGAGAACAATACAAGTGCCTACACATTTAAAAAGTTTATAAATGGGTTAATTATGTGCTTATTGGTATACCATTAAAGGCTTATGAAAATGTGATAGTTTAAAACTAATTTTTGTCATCATCTGGAAAGCTCAAGCCATTGGATATGTTTTGGCGAGTGTCTCTTGTTTTTGGGTCACATGTAATACTAAAAGTACCTATTTACAATGGCTCATGGTTAGACCATTTGGCTTTGTTATAAATAGATGATAAATTACTGGAATAACCCGCCAATATTTTTCTCCTAAAAAAACAAAAAACAAAAGCTATGTTCAAAGGTGTATAGTGACACGTTTATCACCTCCTCTCTCTCATTATTATTATTTTTTTGACAAGTACATATAATTTCCAATCTGAACTATTCCGAACTCAAGCAGCCGATAAGTCATGTAAGCCTGTGGGGACATATTAGACAGACTTGACCTAGTAATAACACTCTCCCTCCCGTCTTCCATTAACTCCAATGGGTTTGTTGCACCTTTTTATCATTTCATTTATATTGGTTCTCGTCCTTTGTCAGATTTTTTTTTTTTTCAACCATATGGAATATTTGTTTTCTTCGAATAAAACAACAATTGTCCACTTTTGTCTGTGGAGAAATACAAATATACTATTTTGCATGAGCAAAGGGGAAAAATGGCCACAGCAGAGGAAAAACAAGAAAATAAGTGAAGTGGGGAAAACAGGAAAGAACAAAATCAAGGTCCCTGAACAGAAAAAAAGATAAAATGGGTTGGGAAAAACTGTTGTTACGCCCGACAGGAAGGAACAATGAGTGATGAAGGAAAGGATGGCAATGAAGTATGGAGATGGAATTAATGCACAGAGGAGCGGATCAGAGGAAATGTGGGAGGGAGTGGGCCCTCGCTGACCACAGTCAAGCTTGAACACCATCAATCTACCGCCGAACTTCACCCAGAGGAGCAACAGATCACACATGAAGACAAAAGAGTGGGAAAAGAGAGGCAGGGAGTTAGAAAAGGACTGGAAGAGGATGGGATAATTCAAGAGGGATGCCGTTTGGGTGTGGTAATACACAAATGGAAAGAAAGATGGAAAAAATGCAGTCAGTCATGGCTGTTGTGTACCCCAAGAAGCACCTTGTACTTTACCTGTCAGGTGCCAAGGCATTAACCAAGCACATATTTAAACAATAAAAACACAACCGTTTTGTTAGGAAATGACAAATAGATAACTGCTATTCTGTGGGTGGCACAATTGTTTCAGCTAGCTAACCTTAGCAATCTAAACCTCCTTTTAGCCAAGCTACAAAAACAGATGAGACTCAGATGCATGAAACAAACAGCTCAAAATCCGTCATTTCAAAAAGTGAAACGGTCCCCAATCTGTCATCACACAGACCAGGAAAATACCAGGAAGCCAAAAAATGAAAACCGGATGTAGAAAAGTTTTCCAAATAAAAAATATCAATACTCAACTTCCTCTAATGGAACCAACACTGCTACTCAATCACAATGTAGGAGTTTTATTACTTTTACTGGAACGTGGTCCTCCGTTTAGGAACAAAAGTTTTAGACCCCTCCCCCTAAAGCCAAAGGAAATCCGCTTAATATGTTTAGGCTGTCCAAACTGACAAAATGAATAAGGTGAATTTCAGGCTTAATTCTCTTCAAAAGGTCTAAGACTCAAAACTTTCTGACCTTTACGGTATTTATGAGTTGAGTTTTCACAGGAGGGAAAAGTTTTTAGAGTACACCTTCATCTTTAAATGACCTCTACGTTTTGTAGGTACAGTACAATAAAATAAAGATATATATATATATAGGGGTGCTGGGCAAATAAAAGGTTTGGGAACCATTGGACTTAAGCCAGATAAACACTAAAAATAGATTCAAAGGCGAGAAATACTTTCCTTTGTGGAGAGTCGGATTTCTAGCAGGACATAAAAGTCACATCTTTGAGGAGCGTGTATAATAATGCAGATAAAAGGTTTGAGTCTCATACAATGAGACATGGAAAAGTTCAGGAAAGATTATTCAAATCAAAAGGGAATGAAGTGACAGATATAAAATAGTCGCATTATATGCTACTGTCATCTGCCACTGCTTCCAATTCCCAAAATGCCCATCAGCACGCAAGAGAGCTTCTTTACTCCCCTAAATCTTTGAATTGGATAAAATGAGAGACCTTACTTAGCCTTTGCAGCTTTGTAGTACACAAACCACTTTACAGGTTTGCTACATTCACACTGAGAATCGCCAGTGAAGTGAACGAACCGGCTCATGCACGTACACTGATGAGTTGGTGCCTTAACTTAAGTAGAATGTCGAGTGCCTGGCTCATTAATGGCCTCAATTTACTGAACGGACAGTTGACTCAAGTTCAAAGTGCAATGGGGTTCTTTGGGTATTTCAGTTCATTTAAAGTACATTTTTTCACAGTTAGCAGTTCTGAGAAAGTCTGTAATACAATGAAACATGTTGTATGTGCGTGTGTGCTCCACTCAGAAAAACCCTGAACTAAGCTACCCACTAATAAAATTGGTCTACAACTGTCCTTACAGCTTTGTGCTAGTGTTTTATTCCTTAGTGACAGTACTAGTTTTGAAAGCTGGAGATAAACTGAGCAGTTTTGTGAAGATTTTTCGCCAGAGTTTTTTCTACAGACAGAAATAGAAGTTAAAATCTTGAAACAGAAATCCAACAACTGCTCGCTCTTCAGACTGACTGAGAATCTTGACTTGACGTTACTTGCACAATTCATATCAAAGCTTTTTTACTTAAGTCCTGAAGATGGGTATAATGTGCAAACAACACAACACAAAAAAGCAAAGAGCCTCTTATTATATATTTGACTTGATTTGTTTTACTGTGGCGGCACAACGGTGTGCCAGAAGCTGGTTAGAGTAGTGTCAGTAATTTCATAGACGAGTGCAGCCTGAGGGATCTGGTTTTGCAATTCTTGAATGTCAGTCTGGGTTCTTTTGTGTCCTTCTCAATAAGTCGTACTTTCTTTCTTGGAGTAATTTGAACTTGTTTTTTATTTGACTCACCACTCCTGGTTCAGATCTATTTTCAGTTTTCACCGTTAGTGGATAGTGGATGTGATCATAATTTGCTTGAGTTCCAAAGTTTTGGAACTGAATTGGTAACATTTTCCAGATCATAGATTTCACATAGCTCATTCCATGATATGATTTAAATCTTCTAGCCTACTTCACTTTAATTGGTGAAGTCATGGTTTAACAAGGGTGGGACCACATTTTTCAAATAAGGTATTTTTTACTTTTTTTGTTTTTTTTCCCCGGTCAAGTAAAGTTGTCCTTTGGAAACTGCATTTTGTATTCACACGGGAGATACAAAAATTTGCCTGATACATAACACTTAAATGTAATGAATATGCAAGAAAAAAATAGAGAATAAGGAAGGAGGCAAAAAATGCTGTTTCAAATCAATGTCATATGCAATGGCTCTATTTTATCAACCAGTTCCAATTGTAACATGGTTAGTCCCCCCCCCCCCACACACACACACATTGTACTGAAGACATTGCCATTCTGGCTGTGTGAAAGGTTCAATACACAAAAGACATCGCGTGATGACATAAATGATTAAATAAATAAATAAATCTTACATTGCTCTCTCCTTTGTACTTAAGTACTGCAACGTCTGTGTTGTTTTTGAGATGAGAAATATGAAGAACTGAATAATTAACAAAACTGTTCCTTGTTAATGTTTTAGAGATAGACCATAAAAGCAGCGCGCCTCTAGAATCTTGTACCATTTAATGAGCTGTCCCTTTGAGCAATCAAACTGAATTTACAATAGTTAACACATTTAGTCAGCGAGACTGACAAAACTTCCCTTGGTACATACAATGAAGATCTTGAAATAGTTTGTCTCACTAAAAAAAAGATTTTGCGGCTTCTTCCATATATCTTGAGTTCCACAGAAAACAATTTTGTTTTTCAACGACACAAGTCATAAATAGTGGGAAAACATCAATTTTACATCCAAATCATTCCTGATTTACGATGGTTCCCCCTCACCGTGGGATTCTGCAGCTGTGAGTAATTTTCTGTTAAGTGTGTGTCTGTGCGTGCTTTCATATGTGATCATGTGATATGGAGTCATAGTGGAACAAGGGTTTAAGCATCTGAATGGAGCTGAGTGTGTAAAACAAGTAGTGTAGCTATGAATCTCTCAATGCCCCACTCTTTCTCACACATGTGCAAAAAAAAAAAAAAAAGTCAGTTGCACATTGCTGCGCTAAAGAAAAAATTCAGTATGCAGCCGTCAATCAAGCTGATGATGGAAAAAGGGTTTCTTTTGGAGTACTGATAGGTAAGTGGCTTGTGCGATGCACCTTGATTGGACTTACATTCACTGGCTTTGAAGTCCTTCTCAAACAGGAAGTGAATGAGAATCAATAGTTCTTTTCTAGAAAGCTTTTTGCTCCTCTGAGGAGAGGCATGGAGGAGGAGGAGGTGTGAATAACTATATATACATGGAGCCAAACCTTAGAGGTTTAGGACTGAGGTTGAGAAGACCTTTCGAAGAAATGTAATTGTAGACAAATGCAGTGGTTATTGATACCATGATATTTTATGGTAATTGGAACTAAGTGGAGACATACTCTGTTAAAGATTTCCCAAACATTTCAGTCGGACTCTTAAAAATCATTTTCCCTGGGGACCCATTTATGGATCTATTGACCTACCAACACTCCCCTTTAAAAGCAACAGGCCTTGTTTCCACCACCCCCTCTCCCCCTTTAGCTAGTGTTCATGCAATGGATCTGATTAATTTTTCACCAGTTTTGTATTTGTTTGTTTAGTCACGATCATCTTTTGTTTTCATGTTTGTACTGTTAATAACATGTTCACATGCAAAACAAATTATTTAATCATGAATGTTTTGAAATAGGAAATGTAATCCGGAGACAAATGGGCAATGAAACAACTGTCACACGGTGCAAGAGTTTTTCTCAAGAATAGGTGGGTCGAAACAGATTTATTGTCTTTTAAGTTGTGTATCTGATCCAGATGTAAATACCTGGAAGTACAAGATGATTTATTGATGTATTGTCTCCGATTGATCTTTTAATGTCAAACCTAAAATGTATTCAGTCTAGAGCAAAAAATACAGGAATTACTCTCAATGTTCCACTGTTTTCAAGGGGACTGTTCAGTCACAAACAAGGTTGTTTGTTACGACTGTTTTTGAACCAGTCCAGAAAACCTGTGCCCCAAAGACATCACATGTGAATGAAGTAATAAGCAGTGAATCTCATTTTCAGCTTGTAATGATGGCTAGCTAGGTAAAATAATGTTTAGTGTCATCAAAGCACTGCACAGATACTTATTTTGAAATAAGATTCATCAATCTCACCCACAAATGATGACCTATCGGTTAGTCACTTCACTGAAAGTATGCATTTACTGGGAGCCAATCATATAGTCTAAACTATATGTTCACTATCCAAGACACTTGGTTTGTATTAACAAGGTAACACCGGCTGTTTCTTGTCTTGCAAATGTTGTTAGTTTAATTTTGTGGTCACGAAGACAGAACATGATAAGTCAAATTCTAAGTGTTTCATCCAACATCAACAATAGAAAAAAATGGGAAGAGAACCTTCTAGATATTTTTTTTTGGAACAAAATGATCATATTTTGAAAATATAATGTCTCAGTTTGATAGTCATAAAACCAATCAAATAATCTGGCCCTATTATTTGTCTGGGCCTTGTTCACATTTTTTTTTTTTACTTCAATCAGCATTCCAATGAAAAAGAACATCTTCAGCTCCAACCACAAATTTGCTAGCTAACCGTTTTTATGTGTAAATTTCAAATTCACTGGAGATAAAAACACAACTGACGAGTTGTTTGCTTCTCTGGTGCAACAGTGTGTTCTGTAACTTCTAACTGGTGTTTTTGTGTTTAGATTTGTTGTCAATCCTTTTAATGTTTTCTAACAAGCTTCTGACCACAGCCAGTTTCGGCTTGTGCTCAATGTCTGCCTAAGGCTTCTAAACATCTCTGACATTCAGCCATGATTGGACCTCATCTCTCACTGTGACATCCACTATGCTGGTTTTGTGCTGCAAAGTAAAGCACAGAAATACAACAATCTTCTTTTCAAATGAA
Source organism: Syngnathoides biaculeatus (assembly GCF_019802595.1). NCBI lineage: Eukaryota > Metazoa > Chordata > Actinopteri > Syngnathiformes > Syngnathidae > Syngnathoides > Syngnathoides biaculeatus. The sequence goes on along the minus strand of NC_084656.1, from coordinate 14,921,123 downwards.
ATTTTTGTCATGTTGCTATATGTACTCTATAGTTATTAAATAATTTTCCTGTTCTCAACTATAAAGTTTGAATCTGTTTTATTTGACCACATTAAATTCATGACACAACACATCTGTGTCAATTGATGCCTAATAGCACTGGGCAATTCTATCTATTGACAACTATTTGTATAGTTATTTGCACTACTACACATCTTCTCTGTGATGCAGTGACTTCCTGGCAAATTCTCTGTGTGATGATTGAGTCTCTAAAGCTGTTGTGGTGACATCTCTGCCATTGAGAACTTTAAGCATGTATGTTTTTGAACTATAAATTTGAACCTGTAAATGTCTTGCTGCAAAGGATGTTAGCCACACACAAATATTACCAGCAATTCAATGACAGGATGAAGATATATATATACCATACTCCTCATATATTTAATATTCTGTCTTTAAAATTCACATCACTATAGTAAATACATATACAAACCAAAGCTTTGTTAGTAATTAATAAATTAAATGTAAACCTAAGCTTCAGCATGTTACTGCTCATTGGTTCTTTTGGGCCTTGGATTTTCAATTTCCTCCTCTACCTGTCAATCGGCAAAAATTATTTAGCATTGCAATGGTCTCTCAATCTTCCAACGATTTATCAAAGTCAGTAACAAAAACAGGGTAGTGTTTTGTTGACATGCAGTCTCCTTGGAAGGGAAATACTGTTTGAATGCTAATCGTGTCGTGTGGTGTCCTGTCCACTTTGGTCTCATCTGGATGATAGCGGTCAGGAATGGACTTTGGCAAGGTACAATTTCCCACATCAAATCAGCGCATTTGGTCAGAGAGGATCCTTTCCGAATTACCCACTGAGACATCAAGTGGACTCCCTAGATTCGGTGTTAATCATTTTACAATCATCAGGCCTCCAATAAATGGTCCTCTATTGAGGAACACTTTTAAAGGAATGCTAAAATAGAAGATAGTGGATCACCCAAACAGACAATTGCTGTCATCATTTTGGATATGTAAAATATATTTTAATTCTTGATGACAAGCCCTGTCAAAATAATTTCACCTAAATCATTTCCCTGGATAACTTTACAAATGATGAATTCACTGTTATCGTTACCGTGGTGTTGACAACACGAGTGGATCACGTCAACTGTATTAGAAGAAAATGGGGGGGGGTGTCTTGGTGGTCACCTGTGCTCAGGACAGCAGGATACATTCGGGTAAGGCTTGCTTGTGGTATGTTCACATACATTTAATACGATACATCTCTCAAGCAGGCAACAGTATTATTTAGCCTAGAAAATAAAATAAAAAGAAAAGAATAAAAAAAAAAAGCATCTGAATAATTGCTGGGGCTGGATTTACTGGAGCCTCTGGATTAGAGCACTTGATTATCTTTAAGTGTTACTTGTTATAATTTATACTGTAATTTTACAGTATTTTTTTTGCACTTTTTGGTACCTTGTACGACATGGCATGTCTTTAAATCTCATCTCCATCATAACAAGGCCAATACAGAGACGCCCAATCAGGCGACCTAGGCAACTGCCTTGGGCTTTGAGCTGAGGTTGCCCTATGCCAATGACAAAGCACTTACACTTCCTTAAGACAATGCAACAATGACATGCTGGCACTCCGCTGCAGAGTGCCCCTTGCGAACTGTTGCTGGCTGGGAGATAGAAGGGGGCCCCCAAGTGTTGGCTAATATTGGTCCAAAATAACAACACAACTGGAACCCCCTGTAGACATTGCAATGACAGGTCAGGAATCTCTCTACTAAGCCCCCCAGCAAGAGTTGTCAAAAAACAGTGACGACAAGATGAAACAAACTGAGGGTAGTAACAATGTCTATAATTAGCTAGCCACTTGTTAAACAGTAGGCCAGCTAGTACTTAGAAGAAAACAATCAATACTTTAACATGGTTGTGTTTTTATTATGGTGCAAAAATGCACTTTCATATTATGAGACAACACTTTCATGAACCCTATCTTCGCTCATCTATTTTCCTTTTTTTATGAGGGGGGGAGTCTACATGCTCCTGCTAGCTGGGGGTCTGCAAGTTGCATAGAAATTCTCCTGTGTCACATCTACTTTACAAAATCAATAATGTAGCAGTTAATATTAATCTACAATCAACTTAAACTTTTTATTCCAGCCCTTCACATCGAGGAATGTATGCAGTAATAATAGAGTGATGGAGGCGGTGAGTTAGTGGGAGTGTAAAAATGAGAAGAAGAGGAAAATATTTCCTGTTTTTTACTGTCCACAGATTGGTGGTAATCAGCAGACCCTGGTTTTTGACTAAGAGTACAGTATGTCTGTGAAGCTCGCATCTGGTATCCAGCAGGAGGACATAAAAAAGTTGTGCCAAAGGGAGATGTAATCCCACACTTTCCTCACAAGCAGACACAAGCATGTGTATGATGCTCAATCGGTGTGGTGAGACCTGGCCACTAGTAGCTCACTATAATGAACAGTAATGACTGTATTTCACGCCATTGAAAAGTTCTAGTAACTCTCGTGTTTCAAGGTCGTGCCAGTCTAACCCACTAGCAGGACCTTAACGTGTAGGCTAGATTTTAAAAATGTAAAAGTCCAAAAGCCATATGTGGGCTTTTTTTTTTTTCTTCCCAGACTAAGACCTTTAGACATGACATTTGCTGTATCCTTGCTCCCCCCCCCCACACACACACAATTTACACATCATATTTCATTTATAATTTTAGTTGTACTTGGGGGGGGGGGTACTTGGATGAGGCTGACTGTAGACTCCAACGAAACCTTTATTGATCTGTTCCAGAATCTTGGTCATCCTCTGATTTGAGACAGTTCCTCTGTTTAATTGACCAGTCCACAGCTGAGATAGTCACCAGTGACCCCAATGAGATCAAAAGAAAATGAATGGCTAGGTAGCTGAATTTACCAATTCCATTGTCAAAATGTCTGGATCATGATGCCATGATTGAAATAATTCGAATCTGAGCGAAATGACAATGGTGTAAAGCTCCGGTAAGAGAAAACTTGACTAAGAAAATGGCTTTCACATATGGACACTTGGTATTACCTCTAAATAAATAAATAAATAACTCCTGGCCAGAAGTGATATTGCAATATGAACGGAAAAGAGGTGGCTGTATCTTAGTAGCCAACTGTACTTTTGTTGTTTGAATGATTGATGTTTTGAATAGGATTAATTGTATGCTCTAGATAAAATAATTACTAAAAAGAGACTGGAGTGATAGCAGTGTTTCTGAGCATTGTTGATGCACCCTGATGTACCAAAAACTATAAAACTCATCCTGGAGGCCGTCCCACAACTCTGACACCACTCTCTTGTCAGCATATGTTATTGAAATTGGTTCTTTGTGTGGTTTATACACTCCAACCAAAATATAGCTGTACAGCAGGTTTGAAAATGGAATTTCCTATAAAAGTAACAATAATGACAGTTATTTGTTTCATGTTTTGAAAAATGAAGGTTAAGTGCTCCAATGCATACTTTTGCACTTCCTCCATTTCATAAAACATTTTGCGTCTCTCCAACCTCCCATGTTTATCTTAGCTTGACTTCCCACTGCAAGTTTTCAAAGGCTATGCCAATTCCTCTATCTATCAATCGATCACATCCCTTATGAAGAGGGACTGTTTGGTGTGTTTGTCAAGGAATATAGCTAAGTCATTCTCCATCTTTGTTTTTTTAGCTGCATTGTTGAAGTATCACCGAATCCAGCAATAAGGAATAACCATACACACCTCTGAATTAAACAATTGCCGTATGTTTAAATTGTTTTTGGTTTATGTATATGTATATCTCTTTGTCATTGCTCCAGTAGTTTGTCTTCACCAACTCTATGGTTTAAATGGTCATGCACTATAATACTGACCTACAGTAACAAATATCCAAGTGTTATCTCCAAATTCCCACCAATGCTAATTTGATAAAAAAAATAAATAAAAGCACAAAACATTGAGATGCAACATCTTGTTGGTGAGCTAGTTTCAGAACAGGCCCATGGGCACCCTGGCTCTCGCTTGTGGTGGTGTATCCTATTTAATTTTAATCAACTTGTTTCTGGAGAAAGTGTGGCATTAAGTGGTTTAAAAGGCATTTTAACGTCAAGAACTTTTAATTATGTGGTCCCATTACTGCCCCATTTAAGTTATTGAACTCCAACAGATAGAGACAGAGAGGTTTGGCCATAGGCTTGCATTAAGACTTTCTAAGGTGCACACTCACCTTATTACTCAAATGGATGGATCCTGACAGGCATATCTTTGTCCTCTCAACTCCCCAGAAAGGTGTGTATCTACTCAAACCATCAGCTTGCAGGGGGTGTTAATTAGCTGTCTTTCCAGGTTTCACTTATCTTAGTATCCTGCCAGCGGGGTTGGTCCTCCAATGTAACGTGTCCTGAAACAGGTGTATGTGTCTGCATACATATGTGACATACACAAATATATGTGACAAAGTTCACACAGCTGAAAGAAATGCGACAAGATTGATGCAAAAGCAAAGTCACACTTTGAGACCCAAATGATTCCCTGGCCTTATTGAGATGTTTACAACAAACAGAAGATTGTTTTAGTCAGGTTGCTCTGACAGAGGACTGATCTTGTCTATAACTGGTCATACTGCTGAGTCCTGGATCCTTTTGCTCTATCTATGAAAATCAGGTCTAGTTAGTCTCTCTCTTTTTGTATTCTTTGGATTTTGCCAATCACAGATTTTTTTTGTTTTCAATTCACCTATTAAAAAAAAAAAAAATCGAAACATTTAAGTGACGGCGGCACGGTGGATCAGCTGGTAAAGCGTTAGCCTCACAATTCTGAGGTCTCGGGTTCAATCCTGGACCCGCCTGTGTGGAGTTTGCATGTTCTCCCAGTGACTGCGTGGGTTTTCTCCAGGAACTCCGGTTTTCTCCCACATCCGTAAAGCACAGATCCAACACAGTCCAGAAGGCTGTGTAAGTCTGTTCCAGCAAGAGAAACAAATGTTTATACAATCCCGTAAACTGTTTGTCTTGATGATGGTGTTCCAAAACACTGACTTTTTCATTGTTTGTGTTCTCCAAAAAGGATTATTTGAATTTGCCATCAGTTTTCTTGTCAGTGTGGCACTATCTAGTATTTTGAGCTTCATTTTTCTTAAAATAACATTTTTTTTCTTTTTTTTTTCCCCGCAATATATTTTTGTGGTGCGGTGTAGATCCCAGAAGTTCTCGCTGTTGTGAACAATTTCGAAGTGGGTCAAAGGAATAATCGGCTTATGTCAGTTAAAACAATTCCATCATGGCCAAAACCTTTCAAATAAGGCTGTCCGTCTAATAGCCTTTGGCTATTATTTATATTGTAAATCACGCTAATGTCTCTCCCTTGGTCAAACACTCAAGTTTGCATGAGCCCTAGAGCACATTTGATCTTTATTAACAACTGCAACCAGGATGTGAAAGGTCCAGGGGAAGAGATTTGTAAATGGGAACAAAAAGTAATGGGGGGGAACCTGCCATTAAGACAACAAAATGATTGAAACAATGTGGGGAAGTAATTACAACACAGAAGACATTGAGGGAGTCAACAATTTTAAATAAGTCTCTGGTTTCTGATTCTCTGGTTTTGATATTATTCACCGTATTGGGAATTATTCTAGTGAAATTCTCATCTTTGATGAACTCATTGCACACGATCAAGAGAGGAGGTGGTGGAAAAAAAGCTTAGTTCCCATAATTTTATCATGGCTTGGTTCACTTCTGTTCATTTGGTTGTATAATCCATTTGTTCATTCATATATTATGGAGGATGGGTATTTTTTGTTTGTAACATACACAGCTTATGCATCACATTTCTGCACAAATTTAACCTTCAACCTCCTTAAACAAATTCATGCCATACTTTATGCGAAGTACTAATTCCCATTATACATCCTTCTATTAGAAACAAAATGAAATATACTGTCCCTGTGCAAGCAATAAGACCTGAACGTATGAGCTAAATAAATCTGCTATCTCGGGACACCTGCTTGTGTGTGTGCTTGGATGAGTCTGGGATGGAACAATTTTCAAGACCTTTATTTCAGTATGTATGCGTGTGTGTGTGTGTGTGTGTGTGTGTGGTGTGTGTGTGTGTGTGTGTGTGTGTGTGGTTAAAAAAAAATCGGGGAACACTTTTACAATATTCTGTAATTAACAACATTGGACAGCTCATACATAATATTCCCAAAAAACAAGATCAACAACAAGTTTGCAACTCAGCAGACTCATAACATACATTTAAGAACACAAGAGCTACGACGTGGGCATATATATTGAATGCTTTTCTACCATCGCAAAATTTGCAGTTTTTTAAAAATAATCAGGGACCCCATGCAGTGTGCAAAACATGCCCGCTGTTTTTCCACAATAAGAGTTTGGGCTGAAAAATTGCCCAAAACATTGCTCGAGCCTGATTTTTAAGCAATTCTTTCTTGCTTACCAAAGCTGCACATTCAGAAGTAGAAGACAATTTTCATCAATGAAGGTGACAGACTAATTTCATCAAGCACATACAAGCAGCGCAAGCAGATCCAGCCTCCTCCTCCTCAACTTGACGATGTAAACGTCATTGTGGAGTTGTAAAGTCAGCGAATCGACTTGCCAGACAGGGCAGCCTCTACTTTGTAGTAGAGCACTTACGTATTTCAGCTCAATACGACTATTTTCCCAAATTGCGTGGTTGTGTGTGTCTGTGTGTGTATGTGCAATTGTGTGGTGTGCGCGCACACATTTTTTTCTGCTCCACTTAACATGTCTTAGGTTGCATAAATTGTTGATGGCGATGCAATGTACATCGTCCATCCCATAAGAAGCACGGGCCCTTGTACTCGAAATGCACACATTATTCACACTATGTATTGTGCACATGTATGGGCATAAACTTCACATGCAATATGCAACGCATGCTGTGTCGTATGAATTTTGGAATGAGGGCTCAGTTGGGTGGCAGCCAGCATTTTTGCAGGTAGTGATGGCATTGAATTTACATATTTATTTCATTTCACCTTGTTTAGATCCTCCTCCTTCTCTCTTTCTCTCTTTCTCAATCTCTCTCATGCGCACACACACACTGAATAAAATATGCAGATCTATGTGAAAATTGTGGGAAACGACAGAATCAAAAACTTGTATATTTCCATAAATTTTGGTGATAAGCTTAAGTACAAAAGGGAGAAGAGCAAACGACAAACAGAAAGTAGGACAGAAATTGCCTCAGTTTGAACCATAACATAAAGGATTTTGTTGGTGGCCAGATCAGCGACATGGTCCAAGGCAGCAGAATTGTGCTTAAACCGCTCCCGTTATGCACAATCGCTTCTATATTCTCATGGAGATTTACCATCAAAGGAGTCAAGGCGCAAAATACTTACTCATTTTAGAACAGACCATTTGATCTCTGACACAAACTTTGAAGACAAAAAAAAAAAAGTGGGCTATATGTGGAAATTCAAAATTTCTAAGAACCTTAACCCAATGGTCACCGATCCTTGTGCTACTTGACACAAGTCGTGATTATTTGACATAACATTCCTCATTAAAGAATCATTTCTTTGTCACTTCATATCAGTTCAGATTTTGTATTGTTTGTGTAATCTGTTATTTAAACAATGTCGAGTGTGTTCAACATTTAAAGGATTCATATGCAGTCACATGTCTGTTAAATGTTGCCCATTAGAGTTAATTATTTAATAATTAATAAATATTTAATTTCAGTCATCGCTTGTCAAAGAAAATACTTGCCACGCCGGGCAAGTGCTAAATGGCGGCTCACTCTCGCCATGACAACAGCCTGTGCTGAATGCACACTGATAACTGATAACGGCCTAAAATTCACGCTGTTGTACTAACATCGTCATTTGTAGAGTCGAAAAGGCCTAAGGGGGAAAAAAAAAAAACACAATCAGTTTCATGACCTTAGTCCACCCCCAATTTGTTCAGATTTTGAACTTTGCCCACAGGAAATAATGGAACTAGTAAAAAAAATATTGCAAGATCAAACTGTATCCCCTGCTTAAAAAAAAAAAATAATTTTACAATTACATGACACTATTTTTGCCATACGTTTCCATTCATGTCATGAAAAAAAAAAAAAAAAATAATTTTACAATTACATGACACTATTTTTGCCATACGTTTCCATTCATGTCAAAAAAAAAAAAAAAAAGTTTCCACTCTTTTACAGTAAAATGGCAAAACTAACTAACGACAAATTGTCTTCCATTTTCCATATCGCTTATCCGAACTAGTGTTCCACTGGCCACCAGCCAATCGGAGGACACACATTGTGTGTTTTTGAGCAATTTTATTTCACCTGCAGAAACAAGAGTTCACCCAGAGTAGATCCTTATATAAATCAGAGGGAGAATTCCATTTTGGTTTAGGTATGTTGATGGCTTGTGACATGGACAGCAAATTACAATTGCTCCATGGATGACTTCTGAGAAACTCACTTCCCAACAAAGACAAATGTGTGCTGCCCTTAAAAATAAATAATGAAACAGTGACATATCCCGTAATTGACTGATGTCCCTTCTCTCTTTCTCTCTCTCTCTCTCTCTTCTCTCTCTCTCTCTCTCTCTCTCTCTCTCTCTCTCTCTTGCTCTTTCTCTCCAATAATTCCTCCTTGTGATGAGCAACAGCCAAGTCTCCATGCAGAAGATAAGGCAACTTTAGCTGAGGTTGGATTTTTAAACTATTGTGCATAATCAAGTATGTTCCCCATCTGCTTTTACGTGATTAGACTTATGAAACACTGCTTGCCTTGAGTTTGGAGAGTCCCCATCTTTTAAAATGTTTAACTGACACTCCCTTAGCTTTGACAGAAGATCTATCACACTTTTCTACCTAGGAAGCTCTGCAGATGGGGAGGGGGGACACATTCTCCCTCTCGTCCTCCCTATCTCTTTCGCTCTGTGCGCGCTCGTCTGAACTTGGCAGGAGATCGATTTCCCTCCCGAGGCGAAGTGTTCAGATGACTGATGCTAAGAACAGGGGAGAGCATGCAGCTCCCATCAGTTCTAGCACCAAAGCACTGTTGACAGAATCCTAAGAAGTGCAGCCTCAGAACTGATGAGGCAGCAGGAAGGAAGACATGCAAGGAGTGCGCCATCAAGAGCAGTCGGGTAAAGCGGGATGAAGAGGGGGGGAAAACAAAAACGGTGAGCAATTAAGACCAGAAGGACAGGCTCAGTACTACTTTTTTTTTTTTTTTTTTTTAATGTAAACATTGTCTAGGGAATGTTGTTTTCACCGTAGTTGAGGAACGTGGAACCATCCCTTCTCTTGCAATCCCATGCAAGGAACTGTTTTAGTGGTCACACTGCATATGAATGAAGCGCATCTTAGTCAAGTGAAGCGGACGTGCGGGTAACAAGATCAGAAAAAGAAAAAGAATCTGAATCGGTCTAACGTATCAGATATTTCAGTAAATACATGGAAGAGTTCTCAATATTATGCAGTTCTGTTCTGTTTCACTTCAAGCTATCGATTCATCCATTTTCTTCAACAGTGTTTTCCAACCTTCATTGCGGCAAGGCACCCATTTTACACCACCAAACAAAAAATACCACAAAAGTTGTATCATTTTACTCACAAATAGAATTACTGTTTGAAATGTGCGCCTTTATGAATAAAAAACAAACTGATACAGCCATGACTTTTTTATAAATGGAAACAGGTGGATGCACGGGATTATTGTAATTTGTGCCAATAAATGGCAGATCATATTCTTTCATGATTGCTGGTGTATGTAGATGAGGAACTATATATGTGTAATCGATTTTAATAACTTATTTGTAATACAGGAATTTTGTTTTTTTATAAATAGTCTCGTTCTGTCTTCACGGCAAACCTATAGGCGGAGGGAAACATTTACATGTACTCTATTGGTCACTACATTAATTATGAATACTATACTGGCAGTGATCTTGCTCGAGCAAAATGTTAATACCTTTGACAGTGTTACTCAAAACGTCGGTATTTAATATTTATTGATATTAAATGCATCGCTTGTCTTGGATATCATTAGACTGTCATAACAACAAACATCCATGAAATATTTATTCATTCTATATAATGTAGGTCATTTCATTTTTTTTTATAATAGGTCTGTTTGACAGCACATGGCGGCAGTTGGCCTCACGCAATATATATGTATATATAAAAATAATAAAATTGCAAATGACCTTGTGAGGAAAGGCATGGTGAAGAATTAAGTGAGCTGTGAGACCAATTGAAAAGCTGCCTCTCCAGTGCTTTCAATAAATATCTTCAGCCAACAAAATAAGGATAATACAATCAAATGCGACAACAGGGTCTTGCTTTATGTGCGTGAACATTTTTCGGAAAGAGCTTAATGGAAACAGTTTTAAAAGCTCACAATTGTCTGTGAAATCTCCCTCATGAGTTGAGCTTAAATGCATTAAGAATAAAAGGTCCAGTACTTACTATAATATTTTTATTATCACCATTATATTCAGTGATAGGTAAAGCTGGAGGAGTGCTTTTCAATTTTCACCGTACCATTCAGCTTCTTTTGGCTCATATCTTGAAGCGTGAGAATTGAATTTTTCAGCTCCATCACGAAGAGAATTAAAAAAAAAAAAGACCATAATTGAAAACCATTTAGTATATATTCTGAATGTATTAAAGAGTTTCTATTTAACGTCGGTTTTCTTCCCTAAATCGATAATGACATCTTTGCAGTGTGTTAAGTAAAAAATACCATTTTCTTTTTTTTTTTTTTTTTTTTAAGGACAGCCGGCTTTCATAGCTTTTTTTTTTCTCTTTGTTTCCCCATTGTGATTAAGGTTACAAAATGAGGAATCAAGCATCTTAATAATGGAAACCATTGCTCCATATTCTTCCTCCTGTCTCTTCTCACTGACCACACAATAAGTACAATTTCCCCATAATAAGATCTACATTCATACAAGACACACATAAAGATTATATGGAAACAAAAAACTTTTTTTGTTTTTGTACATTGACAGAGGTATTCAGTATATTTGGGCAGTCATATTTTTCTGCTTCCGAGGTGATGTATCCCGGATTGTGATCTCACAGTGACCTTTACTCGTGTTTTGTGAAAATCGTTGTTGCAGTATTAGTTTGAGCAGACTGCTCTGTTATGACTGTGATGCCGACCAGAACACCGTTAATTAATTTTTAGATACTTTAAGAAGGGGAATAAGAATGATTTACCTTTATGTCAATTCTTTTAACGTCACAAAAAAATGCCATTTGAATGGGGGTGTGTAAACTTCTTAAATTCTTTGCTTAGCAACATTAGAAATTTTTGTCATTACTTATTTTGAGTGGAGACCACATACAGCAGCTTTATCGTAAGTTTGACTTAAGTGATATCAGAGCATCACATTTTTTTCCAGACTATTTTCATACCGATGCGATTATTGATTTTACACAAAATTTGACAAAGGATGGCTTATTTATTTATTTTTTTTTTTGGACAAAAACTCTTCCAAACTAAACAAGATGGCTTTAAAATTGCATATTACCAATGCTCTTTTTAGGTGCTCGACAGATGAGGACTGAGGAATTGTACAGGAGGTACCAGGATCCAGGGAATTTTAGCGAAGTATCTACAAAACCAATTACTTTAAAGCTGTAGTGTTGACCTTAAAATGCAACTGATATAGTCATAAATAGTGTTAAGACGTAAGGCAGAACTCTGCAGCAAAGCAATAAGTGTGAAGAAGGGTTTACGTGGAAGCAGTAGAAAAATATAACCTTAAAAATAGCTTCTTTTGGACGAGCAATTACCTGGGGTTTCAGATTTTCACTATTAAAATACCTCTGCAAAGTGCTGGCAGTTCGAATGGTTTTGCTGTGAACCCGTTTTAGCTATATTGCTTGCACATTTCCATCACTTTCTGCAGTACTCGCTTTTGCATCCCATCTCCACCCTACCGGGTCTCTCACCTGCTCTCTCCGTTCCCGCTGTCTTATCGTCTCCCTCTCCCAGTCAGTGATTTTATTGACGTTAGTATTTCTGCCATGACTTGTGGTTAGCGCATGTGCGGGAATGAATCTGTGTCAACTGTGCCCTTTTCTGCCTTTATGCCTAGGAACGTGTCGTAGTAGTGCTAGTGGCTGTTCTTGTGGGCGATATCAAAGCTGACAGACCGACCAGGATCCGGGGGCGTTTACATGGGCGCTATTCAATTAAGCTTGTGGCGCTACCTGTGGCTGAGTGATTAGACCTCTTAGTGAGTGTACCCAACATTCAGCACCCATCCCTCACCCTGACAACTGGCCTGTGGAAGTCTCGCTGGCACTTTGTGTGTCTGGCCATACGTGTTTATTTGGTAGCTTTTTTTTTTTTTTCTTTTTTTTTAATCATTTGCAAGCATTCTTGAACATGCATGTGATTCACTGCCAATCAACAATCACAGGGCACACGTTGACAAACAAACGATAGCACTTACATTCACACCTAATATCCACGCTTTTGCATTCTTCCAAACAGCTGAAATGTGGATTGAAAATTTGAATTGTGTCCAAATCACCATGTAATTGTTTGCGTTTCAAAAAAGACCCAGCCACTTCACTTCACTAAAGGTTTGCAAGCGCAAAAAACGTTCCAAACATGATTGCTCATACAAACATCCTGTGTGTAGAAGCTAATCTACTAAGTAGGCTGAGATGACTTGTGAAGGTTGATTTTCTTTGACTAGAGTCTAAAAGGAAGCTGCAAATTTGACTGCTGTGCATAACCATGAAGTGGAGAGACGGGTAAAATGAGATGATTGGGAGAAATATTTTGCTAGCTTCCCCAAAATTACAGGAATTATTGTTGTTTTTTTCTGTAGCCTAGTAATAGTAGTGTTATTTTGTCTTCCATCAACACTTCCCATTTCATGACTCCAACCTTATTTTTTTTGCATTTGTTGTACGCTGCCAACTTTTCCATGCAAAAAGCCATCAGACCTAACGAAAGCGCAAATGGCTTTTTTTAAATAAAGGTTTCCACCACTTTTAACCCTCTTTCCAACAGCATACACAATCTGTTAGTGTGATTAGTAGCCACAATTTGGGATTTTAGTAAAAGATAACAAACATGGCAAATTACATGCAAGAGGCCCACCAACAGAGTGAAAAATGTTAGACTGAGGCGGGCTCTTTGTGGGTCTATTTGGTGTTGCTGTTTACAAGACATCAAGGTGTCAATTCATCTAAAAGATTTTTTTGGGCATATTTTCCATCAAGCTTGTCTCCATTACACTATTTTAAGACTGGGTGTCACTGTTCCTTCAATTTAAGAGAACATTAGAAGAAGAGTAGCATCCACGGTTTCACTGACGAGTTTGAGACCTGCCGGGGAAAACATTTTTACTTAAGTCAAGAAGTGTGGCTATTATAGCAATGCAATCACTTATGTTACGCTGCACATGCATTCATTAAGCCACAGAATACAAAAGGAGGTAGATACAGAGCAATCTAGACGTTTACTGCTCTCAGGAGTTGCTAAATATAAGATCAACCAAAGCTAATTATAATTTGAAAACATGTTAACTGTTCTTTGTTGAACCGTACATGGTTTAAACCCATCACAGGCAGTTTATGGTGGCAAGGCAAGGGAATATTTGCAACCAAATAAGTCTTGACAATGGGGTGAAATAGAGGTTAACATGTTTGCATCAAAGTCAGTAGAGGCGAACATATATTTGTATATTGTCAAGTTTATGTGGGTTGTCTTCATATACTTTGGCTTTCTTCCAAATTCCAAAAAATGTACTATTTGGGGAAAACTCCAAAGGTGTAAAAAGTTTCTGGCTATACTTTAAATGCCCATTGCTTTGCCTTGCATCTCGCCTGAAGTCAACAGGGAAAGGCTCTGCTTACCTGCACCCTAATTGGGAAAAGTAGCATCAAAAATGTTTGGTTCCATTACATTTGCCTGACTTAAAAAAATGCTTTGTTGCAAATAATACTATCTTCAAAGTTTTGTGTTGGATGCATATGGAAAACCTGCAGATAAAAGCTGAACTGATGATCTATTGTTCCTTTTGATGTCAAATCCAAATGTTTTTAAGTCAACAGCAAAAAACAAAAATTAATTGGCTTCACTGTTCCAGTAGTTTCATAGCAGTGTACGTGCATTGTTAATGTATTGATATCAGTGCTTTAAATACTTTTGTCACTGGTTGTAAAATGAAACACTATTCCTTATTAAATTATTTAATGGGAAAGGTTTTGTGTGTGTGTTCTCCGTAGGCCCAGATGGATTGACATTTGTCTCACAAAAATTTTACCCTGAAAAGGTACTAATACAGTATTGCAGACACTGAAGTGAATAGAAGGCGAGAGAGGATTGACATTATGGACACACCTACCGTCATATGCACCAATCTGACACAAAGACACGACAACAAAGGCTGACAAGGCTGAAACAAACCTTTGTTCCAAAGGAAGATGGAGACCAAGCAGACTATTGCCTTCGTTTGTGCCATAGACATGTACACACACAGACATTGACAGGCACGTTTCCCACTATTTCCTCACCACGCATGCAAGTTGAGTTCTTTGTTATGCTTATGCGTCTTGATTTTGTCCTTCAACAAACTTTCAAGTGAATTGTAAGGCCAAGATTATGTGTTTGAAATGCTACACTGCGGCACGAAAAAAAATCTAATTATCTTATTTGTTGCTTATCGAGCCTTAGGTTTTAAGAAGGTAGTTTAAAAAGGGAAGGACATGCCTTCATTTCTTTAGAAATATGGGAGGAGACCTTGAATGTCCTTGCTTGACAATAATGAGCAGACATTTGTGCATTGTGCATCATTGCACTATTTTTCTTTTGGAGTAAAATTCCAGGTTCAACCTAAAATGCCTTATAATCTTTACAGGTAAAAGTATGTTTATATTAATGTTTGGATACACGACCAACTGTTCAACATTTCAGTAGGATTTTCACAAATTGCTCTTCTCTAACAAGGAGTTTTGATTCATGAATCCATCTATACATTTTGTGGTTTCATTTTAAAATGCTTTTATTTATATTTGGTGGGGATGGGGTAGACACAATATTTCTGAGCAAAAATTATTGCTCAACAGGATTTCCTGGGACAGTGGTCCCCCACCCATGTTTGACGCCCTCATAAATCGACATCGTTGAACATTTATTGGTGTCGTCAAGGATCTAACACCTGGTGGGAATTTTGCATTTTAAACATTGTTAAATTCATCTGTATGCTGTAGATTTTCGGTTAATCCTGAAATTTCACCCAAAGTTGAATATCCCTCATTTTGGGGGATTTGTGTGAATTAAATTCTGTGGGTTTATTTTGTGGAATACGGGGGAGCCGGTAAGCAGGAGTTTAGTCGATTATAATACAGCATTACTATTTAGAGTGAGTATCATGTTTATTGTCATATCCTGTAAATGGAATTTGGTCTTTTTCGACATTGGAAACAATAAATTCCCTTCAACATTTTTTAATTTAATTCTCTTATCACTGTTCCCTATTCCTATAGTGTTTATTACACCTAAGAATAAGACAGAACAGGACTTTGTTTCTTTAGTCATTAATAAAGGTCAACAGTGGCCACAGTAGCTATCAACAAACCCTAACTTTGCTGCAGTTCTCCCACTGCTTTCTTTCTTAAACAATATCAGCTCTGCCTTGGTATTTCTATCTTTTTTAGTGCTTTTTGATGCTGCATAAAGGCAAAGAAATAAATAAAAATATAGTTTCAAATGAGGAGCTGAAAAAGAAGAGCGTTGAACTTCATGAACTGTGAATTGTGCAACACAGACGTATAGTATGTAATGTGTGCCTTTGTGTGTATGTGTGCAGGCACACAATGGTGACTGCTGCAGCACTCTGCAAATTAGTGTTACATTCCTTGCTATTAAAACAATGAGGCTTTGTGTTCTTTACATGTAACTTTAAATACTTATCAAAAAGGAACAGTAATGTACATTTGCACTAATTGTTTTGGGGGAGATTAAATAATAGTCATGACAATAATTGCCAGATTATATATTGCGAAGTTTCTACATGGATTTCTCGACTCTGTTTTTTTTATTGTTGCGGGTCCTATCTGTGCTATCATTAGGTTGTAATTTTTACACAAAGTTAAATGCTGAGTGTAATGCAGCATATTTACTAATAGGAATTTAATTTCTGGGATTTCACTACAAAGATAGTTGTGACACCTTTAGGAAACAGTTTAACAAAAACAACACATCGAGTCGACGTCAATAAAAGGTCGTATTGGGTTGTAGTCGTGCTTCAAAATACAAGATATCATTCAGCCTATGTTTTGCTTTGAGTTGCCATCAAAATTACCGACACATTCTTTATCCCCTTTGAAAAACAATTCTTATTGCAGACTACTGATTCTCATAGTCATGACTGTACCGTATTATATTGCTGCTAGGTGGATAAATGGCACACACAAGGAGCGGAATTAATCTCAGTGCACGGTTTCATTCTTTAAATTGTCATGGTATGTTAGTACTGTCAGGTATATATTTTTATAGGGTTAGGTTATTGTATTGTATTGTAGTGCGTTATTGTAGCGTTCTCTTTTTGAAAGTACAGTTTTTTCTGGGGAGTTTTTGGAGTTACGAGCGTATTCATATGAATTGAACTTATATCTCTCGGCACCACTGTACTATATATTTTTCACGGCCATTTTGTGTTATTCTGAATACACCAGAACAATGTTTTGATCTGATCGGAGTAGAAAATGTTATTTAAACCTTATTTAGATTATGGCTTTTACCAAACTATATTTCTTCTAAAATCAAAAGCAAGATCACGTTTTATTGTAAGAACAATTTTCACAAATCACATTGTAGACAAGAAGTATTTTGTAGACACATAAAAATAGAAAAAAATATGGCTGAATGAGTCCCACTTTATTATACTAATCCTCTATACTCATTTTAACATATGTTGACAAGAATGCCAACTTGATGGAAGTAACTCACTTGACAAATGCATGTGGGTTCTCTGTGTGGTAGTAATTTTGTGGTTGGTGTGGTTACACACTGAAAAGAAACCTTCTCTTTTTGCCCTGTGTGTGGCGTGGGCGCAGGGTGGAAAGAGCCTCACTTTACATGAGGACCAATAATGGGATTTGGTCGAGTGGGCCAATCTGGAAAAAAAGATTCAAACGTACCCAATTTATAGAACACACCAAGCTTGTCAGACCTCCTACATTGGTGTTGCACAAAAACTGCAATTAGGATGCAAGCTATGCTTTCAAAGCATTTTAAGTGTGGAAAATGTGCATTTAATTAACAAAAAGTAATGACCATCAATCACCACAAGCCAAATCCTAAGCCAACTAATTCATGTATGTGCATCTAGAAGGTAAAATGCCAAAGCTTAACTGCTGAAGCTCAGCCAATTAACTTGCAATCATATTGCATATTTATCAAGACAGATTTGTATTTCCTGAACATTACGTATACAAGGTCTACATAAAAAGTGTTGCCTTTACACGGATGACATCAATGAGTTTTGTTTATTACTGTGACAAGATGTTTGATACTTTGGCTGTACTTTGGAGTGATTTAGAACTGCATTGCATCATGGCTGTAATATGTTCTTTACTTGATTTAGCAATATGAGTGTCCCAGAACTAGACATTATCGTCCTTGTAAGGGAAGGGAAGACCTTACAAGGAAACTACTAACTATGCTGTTCACTTTTCATAAAATATTGTGATTAACCACCCTGCATTCATCCAAATGATTGCAAGTTATAGTTTTTCATCTATTACATAGTACAAAGCAGACCTATAAAGGCAAAAACATGTTTGTCCATTTTATCTATATATAGTAAGTTTCTTTCGGCTTGTCCCGTTAGGGGTCGCCACTGTGTGACATCTCAGATGTGTATATAGAAAAAAATCAGTTGTTTTACTTATTCATGTTTGTAATATAAAATACATTCAAGTATATGCAGTACAGTATACCCAATAAAATAAACTAAGTGCCATGAGTTTCCATTTTAAAATTGTACTGTATTTATTAACTGCACCTCAACCAATTACTGGACTGCATCTGCCTTCACAAAATATTTTTTAATCAATTAAATGTCCTCACATAAAACCCGAGTACTCACTGCAACTGAGTAAATCCGCTACCCACGCTACTATGTTAAGACATGTACCAAGCAATAAGAAAATCAATGCATCTATAAAAGTTCCTTGTACATAAATGCCAATACGAACTACAACAAAATTGTGGAAGAAAAGGACTGAAATGAATTGCACGCCCCTTTTTAAAAGCTGAACTTTGAAAATACACATTGAGATGTGAGGCGATTGTCAAGTGGCGCGCAGAATGCCCCGCAGTGTATTGAATCCCATGTTGCTAGCCAGTCTTCTTGGCTGCCTCTAAATGTCTGGGTGTCAGGCATTGTGTTGGAAATAACACATTATCATGAACAGAATGGCAGTGAGGCAAGAAGGGAAATTTTAATACACTTTTGATTTGCTGACATAAAGTGGGCGATATCACAAGTCGTTTATATTGGTGTGACAGAGTCTCGACATAGCGTGAACCCCATCCATATTAATTTAATAGTAGGTCAAATTTCAGTCAGGGAAGATTTTCTTCATTAAACCTCTGTCCCTTTAAAAATTCCAGAGCTAAACTTCACTACATCAAATTAAAAATTAGGTGAGGAACGCACTGATGTACATATCCAAGCAACCATTGAGCAGGTGCCTGTCACAACACAGATGGGCTAACTCTTCAGGTCAAGACTTAGCTGAAAGAGGAACATCCCTCTTTTATGGACAACAACAAAAAAATACTTATTCTGACATACAGTAGAAGACAGATGGCTAGAAAGAGGAATGAGCAAGGTCAAGGTTGAGAAACCATCTTTGAACAGAGGGGGATGTCTCTGACATTATCTATTTTCCAAATACAATACTTTCCTTTCATCCCTCCCTAATAGACCAAGTCATTATATTTCAAACAATTAACATCCCACTTATCCACTTTTGGCCTTTATTGGGGAGTGCCTCTTGCTGATGCCACCTTTGCATTACAAGTTCCAAAACAACTCGGCCCCGCTGCCCACTCTATGCCCAACCTCACTTGGCCTACAACTGCCACCAATCAAAAGGGGGAGGGATTGGGACGAGATCAAGAAGAAGCTGATACGCTTGTATCTTGTTGTGCTCTCGCTCCATTTCATCTTTTGCCAATCTGGACAAAAATACCTGCACCTCCTCAGCCGACTACAGAACAAAATGTGCTTTAACCCTGCTGCACACTGCGTGATGGTGTCGAACCTGGTTTGACTGGACCATCGTTTTGAGGTGGTGACCCACCCCTGGACATGAGCGATTCACAAGTGATGGCCGGCAAGCCTGTGTAGGCGTTTGATGCTGTGTATTCAGCATCTTTTACCATATCATATTCCTTAAATCATAAAAAGATAGATTAATAGTTAAGGAAGCAAAGTTGAGCAGTAAAAGAAAGTGAGTGTTGGTGAGTGCGGATATTGGAAAGGAGGCTTGCTGGCTCCATTTATTTGAATGTACCCAGCTTGTTTGTACATGTAGGTACATTCTGGTCACAAGCTTTGCTTTTTTTTTTTTTTTTTTTAATTTACAGGTACATTCTGAAAATTCATTAGTTAAGTATTGGTGTAAAACAAAATATTTGATTCTTCATAAACTATTTATATGGCTTTATGCAGTGTGGTGGCACGACTCACTAAACCCGGAAACATGTTTTCCACATGAGAGAAATTCCGCGACGATGATTAAAAATTTGAATCCCCACAAAATCAGTAGTAGATTAATGAACCACTCATGAAAACAGTCGCATAATCACGCACCCTACGTAGCAGGTCAGTTGGGTTGGGCGCTGTTTGTTTGGTGTGTGGCAGCCTTGAGACGCCAGAATCGGAAAAGTGACAGATCACCTCACTAAAAGAAATGCCTACACCTGTTGGCCAGTCATATGACAGTTAAGTCATCATCGACCTGCGTTTAAGTACCAGGACAGTGGAAGTTCTGAAAAGTGGTGCCGTTGTCACAGCTCAGCCTCGGGTAAGTGTTATGGAGAAGCGACAACACGAGGCGGAGTGAGTCTAGTTGGTGTAAAACGTACAATGGAAAAGGTGCATTACAGGATAAATACTTCCATCCTTCACCATTCCCTCAGACTTGTGATGTCCTCCATAGTCTTTCTCACATGAACTGATAAAACCTGCTCAGGTGAGATGTGAAACGTCTTCTAAGACAACTCTGTTAGTTGCAATCTCTTTAAGGCTTTAAGAATACAGTGACCTGGATGAATTTTAATATTCACAAGCTTGATTTTGCAATCTTTTGTCAGCTATGGCACTGGTGTGTTATTCAGTGTTTTCAGTTGCAAAACCCCTCCAGGATGCCATTTGTATGACCACTCAACACAGCATGCAACCTAACAAAGCTTCCGGGACTGAGCACTGAATAAAAACATTATTAGTTTTTTTTTTTTAAACCAAACTTTCAGCGAAACCTGTAAATATTCATGGATATGTTACAAGGAAGATGTTGAATAGCTGTGTGGCTGACTGAGCTGTGACTGAATATGGATGTGCATGTTAAACTACGACGGCAGGCTAAGAAGAGCAACTATATTACCAAAAGCGACATGTCACTTTAAATAATGTCATGATTTCCTCTGTGTCCACTCTATGCATCTCTTCAGATGCCTCTAGATACTTAATGTCATAGTTTTTAAATTAATTATGTTTGCTAAGGCAGTTTTGTATGTGTGCACTCTGAAGGTGATTGCTCGAGAATACAAGAGAGGCTTAGCTTCTTGTCAAGATGTCAGAGTTAATTTTATTACAGTTCTTAATATTTTAACTGTGTGTGTTTGTGTTTGTGTGTGTGTGTGTGTGTGTGTGTGTGTGTGTCTGTGTGTCTGTGTGTGATCTGATCAGCTCCCCTTAATGATTTCTAACTCAGTCAAATAATAATGTAACGATGGGCTGCTCATACAGGTTGCACCTGACATAATTTTACCTAATCAATATTTTAAGGTTCTGAACTCTGAACATTTCACAACATTAAAGGTAAATTAAATCATGTCAACGATGTCATGGCATAGCCATAATATTTAGCACATACTGTACCCATAAACCAATTAGTTTGTGACTCGACATTGCTGAACCGGACTCAAATGGACCAACATGAAAAACGTGACAGTTGGCGACTCAGACCTACACACTGAGCGATTGAGTCCTAAACATCAACTGATATGGTACAACTACGGTTTTTAGGTGCCACGTAAAGTATATACTGTATTCCTGTGCCTCATACTTCAATCATGCATTGAGACTGCCCTCTTCACTATCCCATCCAAAGGTAAATTAAAGATACATGTTTATGAAACGCCACATGTACATATGGTCCATTCTGTATTTGTACCACACTGTAGAGGCTTGCTGGGCCTCTCGAATTGCTACATAACCAGTAGCCAACCGTCTGCCACGAATGAAAACTATTTGGGGAGCTACATACTTGCTAGTATTAACTACTTTTAAAAGCTCTGGAATTTCACCCTTGTGGGGGAAAAAAAAAACAGGCTCATCGCATTTATTTCCTTTTAATAAGAAACCAGAAACCACAAAGTTTTATGTTTCTGAGACGGCCTCATAAAAAGTTTTCTTCCTTGTGTTTACGTAAAGATGGTGACAGAACAATACAGTACATCCCCATTTCCATGGACCTGCAAATCCGAATGTCTTCAGTATGCCATCCAAGTAGCTGCTGATGGCACTTGCACTTAGAACTGTAAAGAAAAACCAAGTGCTCTTCCTTTTCGGTTCCTATTCAAACACATTCTAAATGTCCTTTGGCTCTTAACTAATGCATCTGTGTTGGTCGCAGTAGGAGTGCGATATGTAAACCTTGCTGGAAAAGAAACTCATTCTCTTGAGAAAGACAAACAACAGCAGGGAAGTGTGGTTCTGAACAGACCCTCTATTTTTATGGACATATTAATGTTACTGTTTTCTAAAAGTTAAATTTTAATCCCAGTTTTCAAACATTTGGAACTTCAACATCTTGTAAATGAAACACTGAAAGAACAGTTGCAGAGAGCAGACATACATCTTCATTCTGACATCTCATAACAAACAAATAAGCAACTTATGTATTGTACTGTACCTATGGCTATTATCTCTTTGTATCGACCATGCTCCATAAAAGGATAATTTCATAAATACTGTCAACCCTACTGAAAAAAATCATCTTTACTTGAAAGCAGAAGCAATAGTAGTACTAGTAGCAAAGTGATGGTATAATATTGCATTTATACGCATTAACCTGACAGACTCAACACTTCCGTCAGTTCAGTGTCAGCATGGTTCTTTGTTATACGACTTCAAAACGACATTCTCATCCCGAGCTCCCAGCACACTATACTGTGGTCTCTCAGTGTTAGCTGCTAGCACTGTTTGAAAGCCAAACTCTGACAGTCAGGGAGGAAAAAAAAATGGGGCGAAGGATGCTTTGTAATGTGTCGCTTTGTAGCTTCAGCCGCTGTTCTGCTATGAACAAAGTAATAAAGTGTGGCTGCAGATAAGCGAGTGCCTCAGTAGAGTTGGCATTAGTGGACCACCATCGTCAGGATGTCCAGACACAAAGAGCATTAACGCTTTTAAATAACTAATAAAACCGAGTGTACCAAATGCATTCCAGTGACACAAGGGCACGCATTCGACTTTTTTGTGCTTCCAGAATATAAAATTTGCATGTATTCATAGTGACTTATATTATTATTCCTAATGCTGCATACAATGGAAATGACACTATACATACTCCCCCCTCCCCACCATAATGAGTGAATCGCACACTATCACTCTAATGTAATGTAGGAGAAGTACTGACAGTTTCATTTACAGCTAAAACATAATCACTTTAATGATGGGATTATAGAGTTCATGAGTTGGCAGACATTGGGGTGAACTGCATGAACAAAGACAGATAATCAGTCAAGTCAATAATGGCTGAGGTCTGTTGTTAAAATAGTTTAGTAACATGATCTATAATACAACAAGTAAAATATAGGAGCGTGTAGCATTTGGTGTAAGTTGAATTTGTTTTGGAGGTACTTTTCCTCCTGTTAATTGTTTATTATACAGGCGATTAACAATGGTATGGCTGGCAACCAGTTCAGGGTGTACCCCGCCTCCTGCCTGTTGACAGCTGGGATAGACTCCAGCACTCCGTGCGACCCTTGTGAGGATAACAGGTTAAGGAAATGGATGAATGGATTATTATCTGGATTGGTTACTAATTGGCATATTTTGGAATGCTAATACAACAACTGTAATATTTAGGGGAAACAAGGGAACATCGAGGTCAATGCCAGGATTGAAATTGGTGCAGATTAAATCTACATTGAAATCAAAATCAAAAATATCCTATCAATATACAAATTAATCCAAGTGATATCGATCTCAAGTCATGTTATGGTTAAAAATGCAGCATCAATTGTATTAAACGACAACATGAAATTACAATGAGTAAACTAAAGCAAAAATGGAACTAAAGTGAATTACTTTAGAGGTAACTGAGCTTGGTGTAGCACCGAGGAGAAAATGCTTGGGTAGCGCCATCCTCCCGACATATGGCCAGCAGCTTAATCCCTGAAGCTGCCAAAAACAGGGATTACCTTGACAGTGCTACTGGCACTTAGAGTGGATTAGCTCATAACATAACATTATCTCGAGGAAATCACTGTACAGGGAATAAATCCTGTATATGTATACACAATACAAGGACAAAATTTTAAATTAAAATAATTCCAATTTGCAGGGAAAGTGTGTGGAAGTCAGTTTCATTATAACTCATTATGACAGTATTTTAACAGTCGTGTCATTAGTAACTATGTTAAAGACCGACAGTATTGTGGTTCCCTCGGACATCATCCAAATATTAATAATAATGATGATTGATATTGAAATTGAGCAGTGTAATATCCAGATGTATATATCATAACCTAGTTATTTATAGTCCCTGTATACAATGCAAATATGCCCTAAAACTGATAAATTGTCAGGAATAATCATTATAAAGACATATAACATTACGTAGTTAATAGTTTCCTAAAAGTTAATGGAGAAATAAATGATAAAAATGAGACAATTTCCAGATAATAGTGTGAAAATATGGCTTTATCAGCTTTATAATTAGCATGCTGCCACAAACGTGTTCATATGACCATTCTCTACCATCTATCCTCTGGAGCCTATACCATCTGATTTGGGGGAGGAAGGAGTTTACACCCTCAAATCGTCACCAGCCCAATCACAGGGTACATATAAATGCTCACATTCATACTCATGGACAATTTAGTGTCTTCAATCAAACGTAGATATTTTTTGGAACATGTGAGGAAACCAGAATACACAGAGAAAGTCCACATGAGCGTGGGGAGAACATGGAAACTTTGCACAGGAAGTCTGCAACAAGATTCAAAACCAGAACCACAGAACACAAGATCACAAGGCCACTTTGCTGCCTCAATACCGTAATAATTAACCTAACTAAGTGAAATGAATGAATCAGTCTTGTCATGGTTAAGGTTGAAGCTTTCCGCGGGAGAGTCCCGAAAAGTTGTAATGGTTGAAGGTTCGTTCAAACTACACTTAGGGTGCTAAAGTTGTTTTAAACATATTTGGATAAAGCTAATGCCTTTAATTATGCATACATGGCTTAAGAAAAGCCAAACAAAACTATCCAAACATCTTGAATGCTAATTAAACAGAGTTTCTTGGGTAGGTTCTTGGGTCAATGTTGATTATAAATTATCATATAGCTTGAATTGCGACATTGGGAGTGCGCTCACCTTAAGGATTTGAGAATTTGCAAGTTGTCAATACTTTTCTGACCCTTAGTGCTTTAGGGTGGAGGCTGGTATCAAGACCACACCAAGAGTCTTTAATTAGGGGATTGAGAGGTAACATTGGATCACAGGGAAATAGCTCACCAAAGGACTGGCAGAGAGATGAATGTCCAATGACTCGCCAGACTTTTTACATTGATTGCTTGGCAGCAAAAGTGAATGAGAAGTACTTTAGCAACTTTGTGAATAATTGGCTGAGCACATTAGAGAAGGAAAGGAAATCATAGCTCATGTTTGCCTTTGTGGGATTTCTCTACTAAGGCTTTCCCTTCGACATAAACAAAACAAAATCGCTATATTGTTGAGCTAATTATGTGTCAAAGAGCGTTGCCATGAACATACCTCAGAAATGCTTTATTTTGGTGCACAGAAACGATGGAACTTGTTTCTTGCCATAATTTTGATAATGTTGGGAAAAATTTTTTTTTTCCCTCGAGTTCCCTCTGTACTTTATTTTGTACAAACATTTCTTACATTCATAGAATCATTAGTTACATGCTCGGTTCAAACTTGTATGTGGATGTAGATATACTATTTTTTTTAACTTGAACTTGGTTAGAGTTGGCAGTGGTGAACACTTATTTCCAGAAGAGACAGGAACATAGAGTGACCTACAAGAGCGGAGGTAGGAGGACGCAGGTGGATTATATTTTGTGCAGACGATGTAATCTGAAGAAGGTTACTGATTGTAAGGTTGTGGTGGGAAAGAGTGTAGCTCAACAGCATAGGATGGTGGTGTGTACGATGACTGTGGTAGCGGGTAGGAGGATCAAGAAGACAAAGGTAGAGCAGAGAATCAAGTGGTGGAATTTGAGGAACGAAAAATGTCGTGTGGCCTTTCGGAAAGAGGTGAGACAGGCTCTAGATGGACAGGAAGAGCTCCCAGAAGACTGGAATACTACTGCCAAGGTACTCAGAGAGGCAGGCAGGAGAGTACTTGGGGTGCCTTCTGATAGGAAAGGGGAGAAGGCGACTTGGTGGTGGAACACCAAAATACAGGTAGATCCAAGGAAAGAGATTAGCGAAGAAGAAGTGGGACATCGAGAGGAGTGGGTGTTAGAGAGGAGGATGCACGAGATAGGCTTAGATGGAAAAAGATGACACACTGTGGCAACCCCTAACGGGATAAGCCGAAAGGGAAAGAAGAAAAACTTGGTTAGAGTAAAGCATTTGTAATAGACATTTGTAGCACCATGGGACAGCAGTAGTGTGTTGGCCTCACAGTTCTGAGGACCAGTCTTCAGATCCCAGCCCCACCTGTGTGGTATTTTTGCACATTCCCCCCGATGCATCTATGAAACAAATCGCTTTCAAAATTGTATTAACAATGGACCACACACAAGCAGATGACATTTTATGCGTTTTTCTGTAGGTGTAAAGGAGATTTTGCTTTTGACGATGTGAAAAGTAATAATACACTGTTAAGCTAAACAACATAAAGTGACTCTGTACAGTAATTTATAAATGATAACACAGAGCAGCACAAAAAAGTGGATCTGAAGCCGCCCAGGCAACAAACACTTTGTACTTGTGAAGTGTTTGAACATTTTAACTTTTGTTTCATCAGGTGTCAAGTAGACATGGGTATGCGCTCATTATTTTGTATGAGCTTTGAATAATAAGAGAACCAGTGCTTAAGTTGGAGAGAGAATTATTTATATATATATATATATATATATATATATATATATATATATATATTTTACAAGTGATTTTCCTTACTAATGAATTCTTCCTAGTGTTTATTTTCTTGTCTGTTTGACATTTGAGTTCACAAGCTGGAATTTATACAGGATTCCATGTTGTCTATTATGGGTGCAATAACAAGGCTATGTATTGAATTTGTGTCTCAAGGCTGAAACGTGGTACAGTAACTTGTCCAAGGAACCTTGAGGTTGGAACAACAAAAAACGAATAAGGAAAAAACAAAAAAACAAAACAAAAGCATTGAATACTTTAAGGAATATAATACATAATACAATTCTACAAAATGGTCAGTTATAGGTTATGATGCCAAAGAGGAAGGTTTTTACTACTGTAGGTTTAACACCTGTATGTAATGTTACTGTATACTGGGTACAAAAAGTGTTACAGAATCACCTGGATATTACTGTTCTGTTACTCTAAGTCTTAAAACAAAAATGCATTACATTTGTCTGAAAACACAGCCCTGTCGACGCACTCCTGTATTCAAAGCCTCGAGGAGCACACATACATTGTCTCCTGGGTCACATCCCAGTTGTAGAAGGCTCTCATCTTTGTCTGCCAACACTGCAGAAATATACAAAGGGTGTATGGGGGAGCGGGTACATGTGTCTTGTTGAGAATGTGGATTGCATCTGAATGAAAACCCAGTCCTCCCTGGGGTGAATTGGAGCTCACAGACTATTCTGACTGAGGCATCCCCTTTGTCTATACAGATGGAGAAGCTTGTGGTCTGTAATAATGTGCCAAAGCATGGTCAGAGCCTTGCGATCCATGGGAATTATATGCCCGTAGTCCAGAAGAGATTCCAGCCATGTGTTTCACAGAAATAAGAGGTGTAGACCGTATATGAACTCATATCTATTGTTTATTCATTGTGACACACCCAGTCAACCATATCACTGTTATAGCTATTAAATGAGTACTTGGTTAATTACTACAAGCTCTGATTGGAAATTGCTGAAAATTTAAAGGGCATTATGACATCACTCAAGCAACACTGTGATAGAATTCAATTAAGATGTGAACAGTTCCAATCCATGAAATGTATTTAGGCGAAGGTTTAAAGATTCTAATTTATAATTTGCACGAGCTTCTATACTTCTTGGAAAAACTGCACAATGTGACATTATATGTAAAACGGAAGTTTTGAAATCAAAATCAAAACCATTTGTCATAATAATCATAACACACTCATGCACTCAATCTGTTGCCTTTCTATAGTTTTGGACTTGGGTAAAATTCACCATTCTTCCCCTGTCCTGGGCTTCATTGCCCTCCTTTGATCTTGGCGATTATATATGCCATCACTTCATAACAGAACAGAGTCATATTGCATGTTGCTGATATTCTGTCTTACAAGGTGAGCTTTGTTGTTAATAAGTGACACATTACATGTATACCGTATTTTCCGCACTATAAGGCGCACCTTAAAGCATTTAATTTTCTCAAAAGCCGACAGTGGGCCTTATCCTGTGCGCCTTATACATGGATCAATATTGAGCCTTTAGTGCAGCTCCATCTAATGGATGCATAACATAACCCAACCTCTACTCTAGCATCTATTCTATTCACCTTATAATGCGGTGGGCCTTATACTGTATATGAAAAAGTTTTGAAATTGGCCATTCATTGAAGGTCGGCCTTATAATGCAGTGCCCCTTATAGTGCGGAAAATACGGTACTTCAAGTCCAGGTTTTGCGCTCGTACAATTTTGTTCTTCCCAAACCAATCTCTTCCACTGCTGGGCCCCAAGCAAGTGCACTTCGGTAGAGCACTCGTCACCAAACACGATAGTCAACCAAACCAGATTTCAGACATCAAGCATGCTCAAGAACAATATGAATTTCAGCATGTGAATGTGCCCCGAGTGTCACCAAACAGCCAAAGTACATGCAAAACAGATGCTGCAGTAATCCTTTGATGCCCAGTCGCTGAAGTCTGGTGAGGGTTCCCGTGATATGCTGACATCTTGCAATATTTCATTTGTAACAGCGTTCCTTCTCAAGGACAAGCATATTTGTGTTTGTCTGCATTTAAGAATATGCCATTTAGGTGTGATTAAGAGTATTTGAATGCTTTCCACTATACCTCTTGCTGTGCATCCTGGGTTCACCTTAAAATATGGTGTGGTGTGAAACTGGCACAACCGGATCATGCTGAGGACAGTTAAGTTTGCCAAGTCAAAGCCCCGCCATCTGTCATTTTCTATTACATTAATAGTAGATCCCAGTAGCATTAGTTCACACTGTCCTTTTTTGTGTTTTGAGCACGGGAAATCACCAGAAAGCTTTTGTTTATCCCTGAGTCTATTTCAGCCAAAGTATTTTTGGAACCCCCAAATCCATCCCAAAGCTTAGCATGTTGTCCAATTCAACGTGAGGAAAAAGCCTCTGGGCTGTCTACAAGCAGGTGTATTCCTAAACCTTTCCATTTGATGCAATGTAAAACACAAGCCAGACAGTAAGCCTGCCAAACAAACAAACGGGCAGGCAAGTGAGCACCGGGGATGTCAATTGAAGAAAAACAAAGAAAAACCCACTTCTGGTCCAACATTTCTCTATAAATTGGTTAATCTCAAGCTATCTTTCACTGGAATGGAGTAGTTTGGTGTTTGTTTGGCTGTGTAAACCTTTTTTGAATCTAATATGAAGAAGCTATTATAGTGTTATTGAAGTTTCATACCTTGCTTTTAATTGTCATATCAGTCAGACTATTAGCTTGATGGGGGGAAAAAAGTTAATTACCTTTGTGTCTCCCTGCTACTATTTCTGCTCCTTCTGCTGCTTCTGAATTTGGGTTGCTCAAGACTTTGCGAATAGAAATTCAGGGTAATCTTAAAAAGCAGAGAACGTGACTGAGTAGTAAAATATACACGATACATTATGAGATTTCTTTTGCATATATGAATTCAGCGAAACAGTCATTAGAAACTATCTACGGGCAGTGATGCAAAAAGCAATTGGCCATTATTCACCAGTGCCCTTGAGTGTGCATGCACCAAAAATGTCAATGTGGGTCACAAAAAAGACAGGTTTTTTTTCTCCTGGCATTTTATTAATGCTGGATATTCTAAGATTCCGTTGTGCAGATGTTTGTGCATTGTAATAATTTTTTTTTTCCTTTTTTTTTTTTTTTTTTTCCCAAAAATAAATAACAGACAAGCATGAATTGTGCTCCTGAAAAGGAATTGTAGCTTAAAAGATATACTGGAAGAAATATATTCACCCACATAATACTAAACCTCCTTCATTTTTTGGGCTCTGTAGCAACTTCTATCATTCTGATCCTGAAGCATTCCCGTCTGCCATTTATTTCTTTTATATGCAGTTGTGGTACATTATTTATATTCAGTCACAATCCTTGTTCAGAAAATAATGCCTTTTTTCCACCACTAAGTTGGGGGAACTGCAAGCCTTATAATGACATTCTATTATTCATTCAAATTATGTTTCCAGGTTGTACATTAATATGTTAACCATCTGACATATTTTGAACAAAAAAAGTTAGACACATTTACATGTGAAGCACATTATGTTCTTTTGTTAAGCCGTGGCCTCTCACTTGCTGTTCACCATTGCTACTGTTATCTAATTATCCACTTAAACTATGCAGCTGACTGTTCAGAATTTTGTCGACGCTGAAGCTGTTTGAGTTAGACTTCCTCTAAATTAGTACCGAGAGGTTAGGCATTGTATTGCTGTGCAGGATACAGATAGACAGCAAAGCAAATGGAGTTAGCATCCATCCATATGTGTAATTGTATACATGATTCCAATAACTTCCATCCATTCATACAGAAAAATTGGCATTCAAGTCAGCTGAGAAATAAATAAAAGAATGCCAGATCTGAATTTTCAAGACGAATCAAATAAAATACTACTTACTTATATTTTTACGACTGCAGTTAGTTTCTTTTCAAGTACACAATTTGAGCTGGAGCCCTTTATCGAGAATTTCGCAGGAGACGTCCATTAGTTTAGCCCAAGGAAGTGCACGAATATTTATGGGAGCAATATTCACAA
Source organism: Syngnathoides biaculeatus (assembly GCF_019802595.1). Taxonomy (NCBI): domain Eukaryota; kingdom Metazoa; phylum Chordata; class Actinopteri; order Syngnathiformes; family Syngnathidae; genus Syngnathoides; species Syngnathoides biaculeatus. Next base: position 14,890,468 of record NC_084656.1, on the reverse strand, counting down.
TCGAAGCCAAAAAAAGTCATCACCGAGGTGGACGGTGGCAGAATGAATGGCAGAAAAGTAATCCAACACAGACGTTGCGCAAAATAATTAATTGCGTGACATTTTCTGTCCTTCAAATGTCATACGTTTGTAAGACCTCTAAGTTGCCAACAACGTTTTTATATAACAAGTTCTGACTTTCAATGTATAGTATTATCGTTTAGTCCTGATCAAGATGGAAAGCCTGTATTTTGAGCAAGGATGCAAATGCCTGCTAAGTTTACAAACTCACTCCATGCCTGATTAAATCTGAAACATCACATTGAAACCTGGATGAAACTGTTCAGTGTTTTTTCATGTCAGCGCATGGAGGACATTGTCATTTTTAATTTTCATTGCCTGCCAGAGAGGATTGTTTTTTTCCCCCTACTTTGTCCACGTGTGTCAGTAGGTCTATTTTTGAAGTACCGTAACCCGCTGATGTTTAGTGGGTGTATTTCTCCTTACTGCTGTAATTGAGCTTCAAAAATCCTCAGGGAAATGGCTCCAATCTTGTTGCTGTTCCTGAATAGGTGTACATTTTCTAATTTTCATATTCACTTGCATATCTTTTTTTCTCCTCACTACTTTTTCTTTTTAAAAGTCTCTGGTTCACCAAATCATTTCATTAGTCTTTTGATTGTTAAATATTAACACTGAAACTAGAATTTTGAGTTGCAAAAAGTGATACAGTAGTATCTGAAGTATCTTCTGGGCTACTGAATGAACATTAAGTATGCAATAGTGTCTTGACTGATATATTCATAATTCTATGACAGTGGAAAGTCTCAGCGGTTGTTAATTAGCCTCCCACTCACATTGTAATTTTTTTGGGGGGAGTTTTTCTGTTGAACATCATTTCAGTTGTACTTCGGGAAATTAAAACATCTTGAAGCAATCCTCCTTCTCCACTCTTCCACAGCATCTGTGATTTTTGGCAGTCCAATCACAGAATTTACTCACCAGCCATGTCTGAGGGTACCCTTATCCGACCAATTAGGGGGAAAAAAAAAAAAAAGTGTCCTAAACAGATTGTCCGCGTGCCTCGAGCAGGAGGTGCCAGATCATCACTGTTTCTGTAGTCCTATTAAGTTGAGCCTGCACGGATATTAAAATTGAAACAATTATCTGCCTGGCCCGAGATGACTCACAAGTGTGTTTTTTGTTTATCAGTTGCGATAGACAGTGACTGCATTTGTGTTACGCTTGGTCCCATTTCAAGTAACATTTATTTTACCTTAGCAGAATTATATAAGGAGGCACAGTGGTGCAGCTGTAAAGCGTTGGCTACATAGCTCTGAGGACTTGGGTTCAATCCCAGTCCGTCTGTGTGGAATTTGCATGTTCTCCCCGTGCTTGCGTGCGTTTTCTCCGGGCAATCTGGTTTCCTCCCACATCCCAAAAACATGCAACATTAATTGAATACTCTAAATTGCCCCTAGGTGTGATTGTGACTGTGGCTGCGATTGGCTGGCAACTAGTTCAGGATTTATCCTGCCTCCCATTGACAGCTGGGATAGGCTACAGCACTCCCATGACCCTTGTGAGGATAAGTGGCTAAGGAAATAGATGGATGGATCATTATATAAAACAACGAAACATCCATTTTGTATTCCACTTATCCTTGGTAGGCGGTACTGATCCCAGCTTTGGTCCAAGGAGAGGTAAACCCTAAACTGATCACCATCCTGTCGCAGGGTACATCCAGAAAAACAACCGTTCACACTTGCATTCACACCTCAAGACAACTTTGAGTTCAATTCATATCATACTTGATAGAGGAAAAACATTTGAATAGTGAAATTAAATACTTGGTTATGGTATATCCCCCTGTGTTGCTAATCTTGCGAGGGTGAGTGCCATGGAACGCATGGCCTGAACCATTGTCTGAAACTAAAACGGGGTGTTGTCGATCGTGTTATCGGCGGATAGAATACAATACTTCGAAGAGCTCAAGTCCACCAGCATGCCATCCAATTAGCAAGCAGGGTATGGAAACTTTGAGTTGGGATGTTCTATCCATGGAGCTAAAGTTGCATAAAAGGCCTTTTGGTCACATTGCCCTGGGTCTGGATGAGATCCAGCCTCCAATTGATTCCATGCCACAAATTTCATCTCTGTGCTAAGGGAGCCTTAGTATTCGCCAAACACTGGCAGTTGGAGATTTCCAGGGACCCCTAAATGTCTAATACAAGCTGATTAACAATGTTTTCAACGAAAGTTTTTAGAAAATGTGGTCTTAATTCACAATCTACAAAATGTTTAATCTACCGTGATAATCGTAATGCGCAACTGAAACGCAGTTGGTCCAGTGGAGAGAAGACCAGAGGAAGGCAAGCATTTTTTAAAAATGTTATTTACTACTTCAAAAAAGTTTTCAACATTTTTCACAGTGAGAAATGTGCATAACCGACAGTGACAACAGCAAGTGGCTGACACTTTTACCACCAGAGGAATGGTGGTTCGTGTCAGCCGAGAAGAATGAAGAGAAGTGGAGGCTAATGATCCGTTTCAGTATCAGGATGTGAGCATTGAAGTGGTTGAAACGCTACACTATCGTAAATGTTGATTAATGTTCTCAATTACAGTAAAAAACATTGAGTTTACTTGTTTGTTAGTAATAGTATTAATAATACTCGAATAATTTTGAGGACTTTATCAAGTTGAAAATAATTGCAGGACAAAGTGTCCTGAATTACATGCGCATTTTTTGTCAAAGTCAAAAAGTAAAATGCTTACTATTTTGTGATCAGGTCAATGTTATGCATTGATTTTCAGAATGGATACAGCAGAAAGCCAGTATCGCTCTGAGCGTGATGAAGATTTGGTTTGTGAGACTCCCTCAGCAGTTCATCAGTCATGTGAATCTGTATTCCCCACTTGAACACCATCGTGCACTTTGGCCGAAGCACATAACAAGCACTGCTCAATAGTCCAAAAAGGTCCTGTTCAGGTCAAGGACAGAATATGTCCTTTCCTTGGGACCCAAATGACTCAATTCACCCCTGATTCTCTGTGCCACTGCAATAGCGTTGTTTCCATTTTTAAAATGACCAGTTCAAAACCTTGAGGAATCCTAGACACCTCAACCAGTTGACATTTCCCCCAATTTGTTTAGCCTGACCATTGTCTGACCCCACCGCCAAGTGTTGCAAGGGCATGTGGAAACACCCAATTGCACTCACAGTCACACCTGAGGGCAATTTAGAGTCTCCAATGAATCCACGTTTTTGGGATGTGGGAGGAAACCGTAGTGCCCGGAGAAAACCCGCGCAGGCACGGGGAGAACATGCATACTGCACATAGGGGGTTCGGGATTTGAACCCCAGTCCTCAGAACTCTGAGGTAGACGTTCTAACCAGTCGTTCAACGTTCCACCTTGTCATAATTTGTATTGTATTTCAATGGCTGTGTTATGCAAATTAGTTTTGTGTGTTTTTTAGTTGCACATCCATTTGAACGTGCTATCTTGTCGTGTTACACTTTATGGGAATAAATAATTTATTCGGCTCTTTAAGTTTTTCTTTTTAAGAAAATGAAATGTGGTTCAGCAGTTTTGTAGAGAATGTGAGATGTGCACAAAGGAGAAAAGACCCTCAAGCATAATTTTAAGGGATTATTCCAAATCTGATTGCCAAAGCAATGATAGAGAAGGCCTGATAAGGTCACGGGTTAATCAGCAATTAATTATGGAAATTGCGTTTCACATATTACCTCCGTCACTCGAGGAGGGCAAGAGAAAATGTATTCTGCACTTCTGATTATCCACATTAATAAACTATACACATAAATGCAGTGTAAAATATGCATAATTAATTATCAGCACTGTGGTCGCACCATTGTAATTACTTTTTCAGTGTTTCATCTTGTTCACTTCTCGAGTCAGTGACATTGAAAACTGTTACTACTACTATTATATGACACATCCAGCTGAAATTGGAGTTTGTTTACCTGTGTGTGTGTTTATGTAAACTACAGTACGTCTGCAAGTCCGTGTTTCTGCAGTCTGACCCTCAGTATGTTAATGACACTAATTAAAGCGAAACAGCTTTAATTACTGCTGCCCCAATTATCGTTCTCCCTCTGTAGACTTGCCGTCTCTGTAGCAGCGCAACCCACACAGACAAGACAAACTTCCTCATGTCGTGTTTGTGCATCACGTGGCCAACCTTCACCCTGATGATGAGGGCAGTTCTTTTGAGCTGTTATGATATAAACAGCTTATTTTTTTGATACCACAGAAGCAAAACACCTATGTACTGGTGTAGGGAGGGGATGGAATTCATTCTTAGGTGCTGCCAATCACATTTAAATGATGGGCAATTATTATTACGATCACCCACAGCCCTTACAGGGAAAAAAAATATGATCATATTATTACACTAGGTTAAAAAAAAAGTAATCTGTCAAGCTGCTATCACTTGTGGAAAAGCAGAATGCTGACATTGATGGATAAAAACGCATTTACATTCATGTTCAGAACCAGTTAATTTGACTGATTATTAATTTCTACTTCTATATCCCTATATTCACATACTTATTATAGTGATCACAATTACATTGTTGGAAATTATTGATCCTCTTCTCAAGTGTTGAGGTTTTGGTGGATTTTCAGATTTTGAATCTTTGAGTTTTGGGAATGGCTAGGGTAATCCTTTATTCAATAGTCTTGAGAAATAGGAAAATATTTTGATCATCTTTCAGTCCAAGCAGATCTCCATCACTCGTTTGTATTCAAACACAATTTGCGTGCTTTCATTATTGAAAATGGTAAAATAAAAACAGTTAAACCTCTTTTAAAAATACTTGCTTTCCTTCAAAAGAGTTTACATTTTGTCAAATTCTGTTCATGCTGATACTTTGAATATACCTATTGAAATACATATTTAGTTTTTTTTTTACTATCATTATTGTTCTACTCTGACGATTTAGTTTTAAACACTAAATTCCAATCAAATGCTACTTAGTTTTGTAAGAAGACAATGTCATACTTCACAGTGGCAGAAGGTGTTAAATTTGGAGGCTTAAGAACCAAGACTCACGGAAATGAAAAGATTGATGTATTTATAGAGCTCGTGGATTTGACGTCACCATTTTCATGGCGCCATATTGCCGGTCAAACAGAGCTGCTCGGCATTGTGGGAGACATTGAACTGGAGGAGAATATTTACAATACCCGAGACCTGTTGTGCTGTTGGTTGTCACAACAGACAAGACAGATATTCAAAGAGGTCATTCTATAGAATACCAGCTGAAAAGACCAGAAAAGATCGATGGATTTTGGCAATTAAACGTAATGGCTGGTACCCAACCAAAGACACGCCTGTGTCGCGATCACTTCGTTTCAGGTAGGAATTATTCTTCATCTCACATTGCGAAGTATTTATAATGCCAAGTTGACTCATATGAGAACAATGCATATTTAAAAAATGAAAATAAATCATCTGTCACAGACAGGTTTAATGGAGGTTAACGTGTGGCAGCGATACACTTCCATGTACGGAGGAGCAGACTCGCTGTCTTTTTTTTACCCCAATCATGGTTAATGAATACGAGTTTGTGTAAAACCAGGGGTCATATATTTAAATATTGGCATTCGTATTGAAAAAATCTTAGTGTTGATTGAGAACAGATCCAGCACCGAAGTATTTGTATGCGTCCAAACATTTCTACGCTTTCAAACTCTTCCGTGTAAATCTTGATGACTTACTCAGCAGATACATGTGTAGATCCAGTTATCCTAGACAAGCGGAAGCAGGTTAACAGTCCACTTTTTTTTATCGGCGAAAGCATCGACTTCGGCATTAAATATGGGTCCTCTATGCCAAGTGTCTCAAATTTTTCCACATACCTTTGTTTATTATTACCTTCTAAATGTTTAACGGTATCGGACAAAACTCTGGGCATCGTGCTATAAGAAATATTTTCGTTTCGGCTCAACGGATTTAGCATTGAACGATGCTTTGTTTGACCGGCAATATGGCCAGTCACGTGATTTCGGTGAGGTAGGTCCACGAGCTCTATAAATTGACTTATTGATTAAATTCAAAGGTATATCCCAATACTTGTACATGTACACACTAGTGTTGTTCTGTGTGCCATTAATCTATTCTCAAATAGTGCCCTTTTCTCTCCATGCGCTAAAACTGCCGCCATTAATTCTGCTAATGACAGCTAAATGAGGCATAGCGATGGGGGATGCTCATGCGACGCTTTGCACACGTAAGCGGACACACCAAGCATCCAAATACAAATGCGCAGAAAATGCACTCCTTAACTACTAATTGACTTTGATTGAGGACCCTCCAAACTCTCTTAACTCTTACAAACGCTGAAATGATCACATTACCTGGTTGTTGTGCATTTCCTACTGAGGGTGAATAATGCCATTCACAGCTTAGTTACTTTACAGGATGATTATTGCGACACCCACAAGAAAGAAATTAACTTGAATTTTGATCAAACCTATCTGAATAGTTTGAATTTTGGACACATAGTCAAATTGTGCTATCTTCAGATATGTAGTGCATTCCATTTGCCTTACATGCTTCAAAACAGTTTATCAATCAATTTATACACAGCTATCAATATAAACCTCAGCGATATTGAGTTTTGAGTGTTCACAGAGTTCTACAGTTTCAGGTGCACTGGCACGGATGATAGTTCCTCGGATAGGTTATAAGGAAATGTGTTTTTTGAAGTATTACCATAGGCCCCATGAATCATCATTTTCCTCCAGTCTATTAAACAGGATTATTACGATGAAAACGTGTTTTGCATGTAAGGGGGATTGCATTATATGTTCTTAATTGGTTTAATGACCACTATTACTCCAGCAGATGTACAGGTCAACGCTCCACTTTGACTTTAGAACTCTGCGCAGCCTTTTCAAACTGCCGCTCGGTTAACTGTGAAATCTATTCAGCTCATAGATTATCATTTTAATTAATCTTGCTTACTTGGTCGTGTAATTTAAACATTTGCTGGGTTTGCTAGAGGGAGAGATGCGGGTGGTGAGACTGAGAATCGCAGGAGACTGCAAGTGATAGGGAGCACAAGGAGGAAAACTGCGTCTGTGTGTGTGTGTGTGTGTGTGTGCAGGTGTGTGTGTGTGTGCAGGTTTGCAAGGATGCCAAATAATGTCACCTTCACACATAATGCAATGCTCCCCCCGTCTTCTAAATAACTATTGATTCAATGTGATGTATTTCTTTCAACCTTCAACAGTGTTGGGTGGTTTAGGTCCCTCTGCTCTTTTTGTTATCATTCGTTTGCATATTGAAATTGTAATTCAGTCACAAAATTAGCTTTTTAACTATTGTACATGGAGACTAAGTAGATTGCTGTCTTTGTGCTGTAAAACTACACATCTTGAAAATTCACAGCTTCTTCAAATCCTGAATTGAAATAGCATATTTACAATTGAGAGCACTGAAAGGTAACCTCAATCTATTCTCTACTTCATGCCTTGCACTTCCTTTTGCAATGATAAAAGTACCATGCAAAAAGCAGTGGACACTTGAGTAGAAAAAAAGAAAGAAAGAGGGAAAAAAAACACTTCAAATAAAAAATGACAACCACTTTCAGTGTATCCCACAGGACCAGAATCTATTTGCGGTTCTGGGGCGTGTTGGGAGGAAGGAGGAGGATCTTTTTGCCCATCAATGTTTGCGATGCAAAAAACTTGTACTGTACTTTTATTTTAATGGATGCCAAAAATAAAATACATTTGACAACAATAAATTGAGTTGAAACAAATACATGGATAACATGAAAGTCCGGAAAAAAATATTACATTTGCCAACTTAGAAATGAAAATAGATGAATGTAAACCTGTAACACATACCACATAAAGGAAATGCCAGTGGAAGTAACAAGTGTTTGTCTTGCAATTTGTACTCTTCACTGGAGCATTGAATTTTACATGGCTTTCAAAAAAAAAACAAACGTTGCATAGTCTTCAAAATTTAAGTCGACAAGATCCTGTTTATTGCTTGTGACTTTGAAAGCGATTGCAGAGGTCTTTTTTCACTTTGTCGGCATGGTGAACAACTTGTGAGAGCACCTGCCTCATATTTCTCGGGACCGAGGTTCAAATCCCTGCCCCATATGTGAAAACTTTCCATGTTCTCCCCTTGCCTGGGTGGGTGTACTCTATAGGAGGAAACCACAGTACCCAGAGAAAATACAAACTCTACACACCCGGACTGGGATTTGAACCAGCACTGTGAGGCATAAGTGCTATCAAGTCATCCACCGTGTTGCTGGTACAGGAACACGTAATCTGGGGGGGGGGGGGGGATACTTCTCAGTCACAAGTCATGAAAAAATACAAAATAAAATAAATCAATCACAAATTCTGCGACATTATGTAAATTTATGAGCACAACTATACATACCAGCAGTCATAAGTATTTGTTTTACTTAATAATGTAAAAACAAAAAAAAAAAACTTTAATTTAAAAGATTTATCCTATTTCTGGTGTGGGGAATCAACATAGCGGGTTATGGCAATGGCATTAGCAAATGTCAAGTTGAAGTGGGAAGAAGGGGGTGGGGGGGTGTTAGTTTGGAAGATCAGGTTTCGTGTCAGTTTGAAAAGGCAATTACTGTGTTCATTTACTCAAAATTCTCACAGCTCCCAACCTCTCTTTCCACATCCACAGTAGGGGTGTGATATTGAACACAAAACAGTAGTTTGTCCTATTTGCCTGGGTATTGGCATAATGGCTTGTATTTTATATTTCAATATGGTGCCTTCAGTGGATATTGTCTGATCAACTTGCCCATTATGTCTATAGTACAGTTTCCTTTGTATTATTCTTTTGGTAAATGTATAATATTCAGTACATTGAATATAATTTCCATGTGGTTGATGCCATATTGTTGTAGCTACCCTTATACATCCCACATGTATAGGAACTATTGTATACTGTCGTATTTGGGAGCTTTGAGTCATTCCACCCTTCCGTTTAGATCAATGTGCATCTTTTTTTGTGAAGGTTCTGTTACGTCATGAATTATTCTGCAAAGAGTAGATGTTAATGCTCTGACTCCTGACTTCTGGACACATTCGTCAGTGAAATGCTCCAATAATCAGGTGAAAAAGGGGGTTGATTCAATTTTCATCTTAGTTGCATATATGATGATGATGCAAATACCTGCAAACTAAAGCTGAAGCCTGATATCTTGCATAATATGAATCCTTTGGTGTCAAACCCACTTGTTTGTTTTTCTACACGGAAAAATAACAGAACAGAACTGTCAATTACACAACAATGTGAGGGGTGTTCACCCCGTCAGTTGCACCTGAGCACTATTCAATACCTACTCAGATTGTTGTGTGTGCTGATTTAGTGCTCATTATATTCTGCATCAACACGTTTACTAATTCTGAAAGCAGAAAATGACGGAACATTTTGGACTGCAATTCTCATGTTCATGGAAATCACTTTGGTCTCAACATTGTCATCACTGCATGTTGTTTTCAAGTCAAACATGTATTTCTGCCATTTGAATCAAATTCATTGACAAAAGACACAGCACAAAAAAAAAAAAAAAAAAAAAAGAAATTCCCCATCTGTGCACATTTTAGATTGCTGTAAATGAACTGGTTCAAGAGTGCACCAGTAGGAGTTATTTGAGTGTCTGCAGGGCTATTTAATTTGGACTTGCGTTTTTGGCAGCCTGTACGTAGTTTGTGCAGCAGAGTATCCCAAATATTGGACAAGGGTCATTCTTCTGCTTTGCTAACTCTCTCCTGGTACCCGAATTAATGTTTGGTTCATGTTTTGCATTGTTTGAAAGTCATTTTTACAGAGGCTAGGCAATTAGAAATGAGGGGGAGAATCACAAGCCAGAGGAATTAACCCAGAAAAGATAAATATGATTAAGATCATTAATTTGCAACAGGTGGAATAAAATGATTTTCAAATTATTTTTCAAATTAGAATTACATTTTTTTTAGATTTTGACCCCCCCGCCAAAACAAAAAAAAATGAAAACAGCTGGAAGAAGTACTTCATTCTAACACATTTGACAGGTATTGTCAACCACACGTGCCGCCATTTGAAATGTTAACTGCCCAAAAAAACACCACGTATATTGGGCCTAACAGAAACACAACATGGTTGATTCACTAAAATGACTTCATAAAGAAGCTGAGTTACTGTTTGTGTGTCCTCTGTGCGTCCGTGACACCATAGGATAGGGCTAATGTTGCCATATCCACTCCCAAAATGAGAAGAAAACCATTTGCAATTTACCAACGTGTTTTCTCAAGTTAGACGTGGGCTGAAATATCTAAGTTTGCGCAGTCACAAATTAAGAGGTGTATGACAGTTGTTGTTTTTTGTGAGTCTGTAAGCAAACCCTGTTTTTTTTTTTTTTTGCCCCCAAAAAGAGCTATTCTAATCGCCTCGTGAAGGCTATGTGCATGGTCATGTGACCACCTTGTGTCGTCTGATTGGAGAACTGGAGTTAGATGATTGTGAGATTAGTCATGTTGAATTGTCCCGACCGACGCCTTATTGCAGAAGTAAAAAATGGAGTCTAAAAATAGATGTGCACACACAAGAATAGATAATTAAAGGTAGCAAACACATGTAAATCATTGTAACGGAGTAAAAGCATTGATCCATCTTCATGTACTCTCTCTTGAATGTAATTTACTTTTGTAATGGTATAGTATATCTCGAACCTGATTTCTGTCAACAACTACAGTCCTCTCAATCTATCTTGTGCAAACATAGTTATTACTTGCTCCATTGTGGGTAACACAAAATAGCACCAAAAGCTGAATCAACAAGAACTTAGGCCGTGGTCAGCTGGTTTTTCTCGATAAATAGACACAAGAGTGCAAGCTTGGCTAGCACCAGACGGTTATTAGTGGAGAAATAAAGGAGTCAGCCTCTTTCGGTAGCTTTTCTTTTTTTATTTCTTGTTCTTCTATGTAAAACTAGTACGTTTCCTATAGTTCCCCATAGAAATGTTTCCACTGGAAGAGAGAGCACTATCTATCCATGGCGCTCCATGTACAGTAATCCCTCTCGCTATATCAGGATTCAGTTATTGCTGATTCAGTGTATCACAGACTTGTCAAATTTTCATCTCATCTTTGGTTCCGTTAGCTTTGCTGAGTATTTGATTATAATGTGGCAGCAATGACTCGGGTATTAACAAATCGGCTCTTTTACTTTGCAGAAAAAAATATTGAGAGCAATTTTATTTCACATGGTGTATTTGGGAAGTTACAATGTTGCTTTGCACATGAAGATGACCGGTATGCCACTGGTCAAGAAACATACCACAGTGAGCGTGATATATTCACAAATGCTAACCCTAGCTCAACTTAACTAATGTACACAATGAAAACAATATGGAACAGATTGGGCCAACAATATGGAACAAATACAAGGAAAGGGCAATGTTTAGCTTGACTTTATACAACCTGTAGTTAAAAAGTTAAATTCTGAGATGCATTAGCATGCACCATAATGTTTTGCGGTACCTACAATGCTGGGACCGTCACTGTATGGCATATTGCTTCATGGGTTAGTCACCAAGTTGCCGAACTTTTGTACATCCACATGGATCAAGCAAAGCACGTCCAGCTTTTAAAGTGATGTGTGTGTATGGTGACCTCAACTGGATCAATAAATAACAGCCCCTCTCTAAAGTATCACATAATAAAAGTCAACATTTTTTTAAAACGTTAACATTTCCATAAATACGCAGTAAATAAAGTGTTGCTCTTTTGGACATTTTGTCTTTTGCAGAGGTGTTCTGCAATGTAACCCCTCTGATAAATGAGGGTTTATTATTACTATATAGCCAATTCTTATGAATGTCAAAATGCTGCAGCTGGCGGAATCCATATTTTTCCTTGGCTAACCTGATATACGACTGACACAAGGCTTGGACGTCATACTTCCTAATCGTGACCTTGTCTGGATATATAATAAAATATCACATGTAGTATAAAGTAATTATTGAATGCATTTATTGATCTATTGTTAGTTGCATGGCACAATAAAATAATTCCATGAGACAGTGGTTCATAAACAGGTTTGCTCGAACCGCAGGTATTCAGTGAATCGTTTTCAGGGCTTTAGCCGAGCTCAAAACACCAACACGTTCCATGCATCTGTAAACTTAACAACACAGCCAACATAATTCCATTACGCCAATAGCGAAACAGTTGGAATGTATTTGAAGATTTCCCAAAACATATGTATGGAAACCCACGTCTCTAAAATTACCTTTTTAAAAATATATTTTCCTGTTTGAAGCATTCTTATACTAAATCACGGCATGTCCAAATGTTAACTTTTGGTTGTTTGTTGATTTTATTCTGGTTCCACACAACCCTCCTAGAAACATAAGTAAGTATTAAAAGGCTAAAAGTGGAGCCATAAACATGGCATTCGTTTCCAACAGCAGCACAACCAACATTTAAAGTTTCTAACTTTCTGGTTATTTTGTTGTTTAAAAAAAGGCAGCTTCGCATCTTTAAATCTAATCCAACTAACAAGAATGCGTCTTTGGGCCAAGTTATGCATAATGACACACGTGTGTTAGGGCAAATCTAACCACGGGGAGTGAAACGAGCAGACTTTGGACGGCTTGACCTTTGAACCAAAACCAAAGGCTGGCGTGAGGGAGCCACCTCTAATGAAGGGCTTCAAGAGTAGAAACCGCTGTACCTCCTGTCATCTCCAGAAATCACTCATTAAATGAAAAACCAATGAGAACATTCTTTGAAAGCCTTTATTTTCTTAAATGAGGCTGACTGCACATGCTCTTTTTTGTCAACAGCCCCCACTTGACACATCCATGGACACAAGGGGGTTGTGGCCATTAAAGCGACTCCACATATGCAGTTGGGAGTAAAACGCCTCCCTTAAGGTGAATTTGTTGGATGTCGCACATAAAAAGGACAAAAACAATCATCTAAAAGTGCATATGTTTTAATTTTGTTTATTCAAATAATAGTCCCAACCCAAGCCATTGGAAAAGCACTAATTAGAGCAGACCTCTGCCAAGGATGAACATTAAAATATAAATGCATCAACATTCCAGCTCAACCGTTACAGACGCTAACCTCATGTATTTTCCCAATGACTCAAAACAACTAAGAAATAACAGAAATAAACACTTTAACAATAGTCGTGTCTGAATCCACATGAAATTAATCATTGCATTTAGTTAACACCTGGATTCCACAGTTTCTGATCTGAATCATTGACGTAGGTTTGTAAACTTCCCTTCAGTTGAGCTTGCTTCCACCCAGCCATTCGATTTTTGGAGCGCTTTCCCATCACTTGGCGACTTGTGCCAGAGTTCGTTGGGAACCCCGCCCAGATCGCAGCAACTAGTTGATTTGGTGCACATCCAAGTTTGATTACAGTGTTCAAACCAAACAAACTACACCATGGAGAAAACAACATTAAATTACGGTTAAATTTCATTCATAGTAACTAAAGGGTGCTCATGGGATGGCACCCCAAGAAGCAATTTAGATTGTATACATCCTACAAGTTATAACCCAGGACGAATTTGACTTAATCTCTGGGTTTAAGATATAAAGCATCTATTGAGGAATCCGTGTCTGTGCCCTGCGATTGGCTGGCAACCAGTTCAGAGTGTACCCTGCCTCCACCTTTGACAGCTAGGATACCATCCAGCACTCCCACGGCTCTTGTGAGGATAAGCGGATAAGAAAATGGATGGATGGAAGGTGGTGAATGTAGGACATGTATTGTACAGTAGATTGCTGATGTCCTGTATTTCTGACACTGAAGTTTGTCTTCGCTATTTGGTTTTCCTTTTTGGCCAATGTGGTAAATGCAAATTGAGTGCAAAAAAATGAACATTTTACAGTCAATAAGAAATGCACACAAGTTGGAACTTTCAGCTTTTATCAGTCTATTTTTAAAATACACAAATCATCTACAATATATCACGAAAGTACTATTTCAAGTTGAAAAGATTAATCTTAATCCATTTATGATTATCATAAGGCAATAGTGCAAGTTTTAGCAGTCCTCCAATTTTAGAGTAACCAAGCCATGTGTAGGCGATTGCGTTATTATGGCAATGACATAAATTGTAATCTCCACTTTACATGCAACTGTCTCAACATGAATGTAAAGTTGATTTCAGGTCACATTTCTACTGCTGATAGTTGATTTAGTCCTACTATATTTAATGATCAAATGGCAAAGAAACTTTTGAAGACTATTAACACAAAATCGTAATATAGCTGGAAATGGAGCTTAAACAGCATTTACTTTAGCTTAAACATCATTTACATACACCAGTGCAAGCAATATTAAAATATTTTTTTATATTTTCTCCCCTTTATTTTTTTCTTTTTACTTTCTGCTTGCTTTTTAGGATTTGTCAGCTAGAAATGCTCTTTTACCAACTACGCATATTTTCCTCAGATTCCACATTCGCCCCAAATCCTGAATATATATATTTTGTACAGTCTTGCAGCAAAAGTGGTTTGTTCTGATGGTGTTTGCCATCGAGGTTAAGCTCTTTTTGTTTTACAACATAATGACAAACTGTCCCAAGCAGGATGTCATTTGTCTTCATGCAAGGAAGAAATCTTTGAATGTTTCGTTATTCTGTCTGCTGGGATGTAGTTAAATTCTGACAGCGTGACTGACTTCACAAACATAGCGTACATGAACATCCACATCATAGAAAACTATGTATTTTGAAACATGTGAGGGAGAAGGACTTTTTTTTATTTAGACACTGATGTTTTTCCCCATGGGTTGCAATCATCATGTCAACAAAGTACAATTAAACTGCTGTATAACATGTAAAATATGTATGTCGATGATATAGGGGCCATCTAGTCTACAAAACTGTCCAATATTCCCATGCTATGAACTGAACTTTGCTGTTAGTGTTACTTTTTTTTTTGTTAACATTTTTCCATTCCAATCCCATTTCTTCCAACGCAATCAGTAAATTTTCATCAGTCAGTCCACCAGCATGCTGTACTCAGACTCTAAGGGGGCAGCTCATGCTTTTTTTCCTGATTTTGCCCCCCCCCCTCACACACACACACACACACTTATTTCTGTGTTCTCATTTTAAATATCCCATATGCTTTTTTGATGAATATCTGTCCTTTTTGGTTCCTTTTCATATCTCCACGCTCAATCTATTTTTCACTATATTTTGTTTTGCTTCCCGATCACTCGCCGGACTTTTCTGTGGTGGTAGACCTCACTCTTTTATATCAAAACTTCAGTCGGTGTATGTATTATTTTATTTTACAAAAACCGAATATTCAGTTGACATTTTTACAGTGACCTTGTCTGGTGACCTTATTGCACCAAAGGAACTTATTTTCAATTTAGCTACATCATGACGATTCATCTGGAATATTGCTAGTTCTTAACAAGAGATAATCATTCTGTAAAATGTCCACCAAGTCATATGGTTCAACTTGTTCAATGCAATAATTATATTTATTGTCTCTTTTGCAAAATGTCTCAAGGTACGCTTTTCAGTACTCTGTTTTTAGGGTGCCCGTAGCTTGTCCAGACTGGATCTAGACATACTGCTGTCTATTGATTGATTCACATGTAATTGTCTTTCCGATTGTGATGTAACAATGCAGCTATTTGCATAATGACTCTCTCACCGTTGAGTATCTCTGCCAATATTCTCAGCAAATTTCAAATGGAGTCTGGCTGCCGGACTAAAATGTCGAAAATAATGTTCTCAAAGTTTGCTTGCTGCACTGATTAGTGTGAGTTAACAGCGTTGGGTTCTGATAAGTGGCACATACTTGATGGATCTGTGAAGTTGTCAGCACAGTGGGGTTTGATGCCGGCTGGGTCTACTTGTTTGGCGATGTGCCCGTTGCAAGCACTACGTACAAGCTTCGGCACTGTCATTAACGAGTCTAATTCAGTGGATTTGGTTATTCCATGAGAGTTTGTATGGACATTTCTCGCTTTTTTTTAGAAACAGCCATCCCCGCCTAAATAGGAACACAAAGGGAGAAAAATTCAATCTGTTGTCACGGTGGTTTCACAAACTCACGTTTATTATTGGATGGGATCTAATGTAATTGTTGATTTAAATTTATTCCACATGAAACACATTGGCTATTAAAATTAATTTAAAAGCATATGCAGCGTATACATACAGTATTCACGACAGGAATGTTTTTTTTCCCTCTTCTCTTGATTCTAATTTATAGTATTTGCTCATTTATATTGTTATAATTACAAACATTAAAGCTCAGCTATAGTGGATATACCAACATAAATTCGATATAACTCCATGCAGTAAATAACTTCTGGCTAATTAAGAGAAAAAAAGACAGCTACATGACCATAAAAGCAGAGTTGGAAGAAAACCATTTCCGCCTTTTTCCCTATTAGTGAAAATTTAACCAAGATGTGAGTTTATATTTAGTTTTCATTTAATGTGTTTTCGGGGCGAGGGGTGCAAACTTATGTTCTGCACTTAACCAACAAAGTAGTGCCAATCTCCCCCAACAGATGGTGCTCAGTTGGGGTCTGAAACTAAGAAGAGCCATGCTGAGTCAGTTGTGTGTTTGGAAAATAACAATCAGAGATTGGGGGGAGGGGGAGGGGGGTAGGGCAGCAATGATTTAATTTAGGATGCCTATATGTACCATGATTTTACGATTTGGCCTACTAGACAATTATCATGTCCTAGTTTTCCATTCAGTGAAGAAAGTATTTTTCTTTTTGGGTCACAGTGGGAGTGAAACTTTGAGGCAGATTTTAAAAAGCTACTTCTCTCCTTTACAGTCACACCTTTCAAACCACATAAACTCCAACTCATGAGTTTTTAGATGGGAAGAAATTCAAGGGATGACTGAAAAATGTTTTTTTTTTTTTCCTCTTCACTGTTCATGTGTTCTCCTCATGCCTGTGTGGGTTTTCTCCAAGTCTCAGGCTTGCTTTACCATTCCAAAATCATGCATGCAAGGTTAATGAAATACTCTAACTTCTGTGTAAATGTGAAATGTAAATGTGAAGTTTTGTGTGTCTAGGGGTCCACCTCTCTCGTGACCCTGAACAAGAAGAAGCAATTTAAAAAAAAAAAAAAAAAAGAAAAAGGAAAGGAAAGGAAAATTATCGAGCGAAAGTGAAGTGATCACAAACATCTCGTGCTTATAAAATCACAATCTATGGGTGAAATTAATAAAAAAAATATATAAGATATAAATATGAAAATATGTGACTTTATAGGCAGCATGGTCGTTAGAGGCCCCGTAGCTCAGTGGTTAGAGCACTGGTTTGGTAAACCAGGGGTTGTGGGTTCGTATCCCACTGGGGCCTCCACTCCCTGAGAAGGGTTGCGTCAGGAAGGGCATCCGGCGTAAAAATTGTGCCAAACATATATATCTGAGATGACACGCTGTGGTGACCCCGAAAGGGACAAGCCGAAAGAAACACACACATAGGCAGCATGGTGGGTCAGCTGTTAAAGCGTTGGCCTCACAGTTCTGAGGACCCGGGTTCGATCCTGGCCCCGCCTGTGTTGAGTTTGCATGTTCTCCCCCATGCCTGCGTGCGTTTTCTCCGGGCACTCTGGTGTCCTCCCACATTCCAAAAACATGCAACTTTAATTGGACACTCTAAATTGCCCCACCGAGTGTGATTGTAAGTGGCTGTTTGTCTCAATGTGCCCTGCGATCGGCTGGCAACTAGTTCAGGGTGTACCCTGCCTCCTGCCCGTTGACAGCTGGGATAGGTTCCAGCACTCCCTGTGACCCTCATGAGGATAAGTGGCAAATGAAGATTGATGGATGTGACTTTATAAAAAGTACCATTAAAACATGACAGATCCAACTGCAGCAAGAACCAATCCTTGAAATTCCATTTGGCAGGTGGAAAATGTGTTCAGAGAAAATTGATGCCAAAAGTGCAAATCATTTTTCTGAGATTTTTTTATGATTGTAATTGCAACTGATCAACTTCAAACTATATAATATATTTTTTTTAAATAAGTTTCTAAAATGCTGCCATTGTAAAAGCATGGGACATACTTTTTGTGGCTGAAAATGGCACATTGTCATGACAAGCTCTGGTGATGTCCTTAAAGCTTTGCATTTCCTTGAAACCATATAGAAGAAGGCGCCTGTGTAAGATTACAATCCCATAATTATACATGTATCCCTTGGAGACAGAAGCTTGTGCCAAACATTTCCAGAGCAAAAATATGCAAAGCTCTTGGAAAAGGGGGACAGCAGGACAGCAAGGTCCTTTTTATTTACATAACAGTTATTTGGTCCAATACCACATCAGCATCACCTGCATCACACACTCTGTTTGGTAAATGGAGGGATTTAAAGTTGAGGTCTCAGTAGGCTTTAAGCCTTAATAGAGAAATAGCCAGCCATTAATGAAACGGTTTACACAGACAGAATCAACTGATCACTGTTCCAAATGTGTCTATTTCTGGGATTCTTCGTTTCCGCCCAACGCCTTTCTCTGACATTTCCCAAATTGGTGTCTACATAATGGGATCCTGGCTGTTTCCTCTTGTTTCCATCTATCTTCTTTATTTGACTTTGTTTACTCTTTGACACGTCATCCTCCCCCTCACTCATATTTTGTATTTTACTCATAACTTACGCGTCTGTTCCTGCCGCTCCAATCTGTTCAGACTCTCATTCACCACCTTTGCCTCATTAGGCTTTTTCTGGCATATCATGTCCGCCCCTTTCCTCTCCCCAAAGACCCCCTGCCTTTCCTTACCAGGACCTCTTCCTCTGGCTTCCTACATTTTTCTTGCTTCCCAACACTCTTCCACTCGTTTTTTTTCTTTCCGTGCTCCTTCGTTCTCCTCATTCTCTTGTAGATATACACTAACATGCAGGATAAACTATTATCTGGACAACATACACACAGGTAACCATTAATATTAATTGATGAATTAACTCTCACCTGACTTTGGCGCAGGCCGGTGCGTAGGTTCATTTCCCCCCTGAGTGACTGTGTGAATGTGATTTTAAATCGTTGTCCATGACATGTGACTGACTGGGGACCAGTTCAGGGTATCGTTCCCCCTTTTGTCTGAAGTCACCTGGGATTAGCTCCAGCAACCATTGACCCTCAATAGGATGGGTAGTTTTGAGAATGGATGGATGGATATAGCGATCCAAGGACACAAACCAGGATCTCCTGGGGGAAGCAAAAATGTACCTGGAGTGCAGGGCTCAGCAACCTTTTTGAGGCTGAGGGCTACTTCGTGAGCACTGATGGTATGAAGGGCTACGTGACCAGTTTACGGCAAATTTCAGACTCAGTTCATTACGCGTACATAAAATATTTTTGTTTTCATTTATTGTATTAAATGACATGACAGGTATTTTATTTTTTTTTATTCACGTAAGTAAGTCAGATTCAGAATTTAAAGCAGAAATAATGGTAACAATTTGTAGCCTATTGTATTTTTAGAACATACCTCGCAGGCGCCTTATATGGTCCTCGCGGGCTACCATTTGCCCGCGGGCGCCGCGTTGGTGACCCCTGCTTTTGTGTATGTTTATTCAATAAGATTCTACGCATGCGTGCGTTCCTGTTACTGAATGCACCCTTTGCTGAACAAATCAATACTTTCTCAGAAACTACATTCCTGCCAATGCATCAGGTCTTCGTTATTCACTGTCGGGATTATAGTGAAAAATGAAGACAAAATAAATCAGTGTATTAACTTGGTTCATGCTCATTGTAAAACACATTGTTTTGCATAATCATGCTAAGAAATGAAAACATTCCTCTTGGTTTGTATTTGCCGCTTTCATGTTGTACAAAGTTAAAAGATGATGTGTGCCTATTCATTTTGAGATGATTATCAAGGAGTCAGATTTACAGTGGACAAAAAAAATACATTCTCACTTCTCTTCAAGTTGACTTGTCTCAAATCAATTTCATTCTGCCAAGTGTGAGTCGTCCTTTTGAGAATGTTACGTGACTGTGACTTTAAAGTGTGACTGAATAAGACTGAGCTTCATGTCCTCTTAGTATGAATCACCATAAATAAATAATCATCAGTCAATACCAATTTTGTGATAGGATTTTCTACCACAGCTTGATGATGTTTCTGTTGCTTGTGCGTCTCTTTGCTACCCAAAGAGGCAGATATTTTTTTGTTATGGGAACGGACGAGCTGATTCATCTTTCGACTTCATTTCAAACATAGTACTGCACGAAGCTCTATCTTGTGCAGGGTAATTGAAGTCGGTGGGTGGAGTAGAAAGATGAGCTGCTTAACTCAGGAAATCCACCAAGCAATAAATCACAGCAAAGTTAAAATACAAAAGCAATTGTTGCAAAATTCCTTTGATAGTATATTACATTATATTCACCTTCCAAACCTGTTTCTAAGCCTCTTGCGCCCAGCCAGATTAAACCACACTCTTCATTTTATATTCCTCTGTCTGTCTACCTACACGCTGCTCTGTTTGGCTCACCTTTTCCATTCTTGTCCTAACCTTCATATCTAACCCCCTTTTGTCTCCTCCAACCTCATCTCCCATGTTGTGGGCGAAGAAAATCTTTGCAGTAGGAAACTGCAGGCAAAAAAAAAAAAAATCCAACTTGTTTCTGCTGGACTTTAAGACCCTGCCAGCCAAATAAAAACGCTGCTGCTCACAGCGCTGTAGGAAATAAAATGTGGAAACAGAAACCCAGACTTGTAAATTACATCTTGATTGAAGGCTTGCAAAATAGTGGTATGTGCTCTACAGAAATGGCTAACACACATTGGTTTGTTGTTCCTGCTTTTTCTAAATTTTCCAGTCTCCCTTTTCTTCCAAGCCTCTCGGTTACAATTGTCTTAAGTATTTTATCCTTGCAAAAATGATGTTCACGTTGCTCCAATTATCTTATCCCTTGTACATCATGAACTTGCATTTTTTTGGTGGTGAAGATGAGGTCTACTCATGTTTTTACACCCAATTACCAACTGAGGATAACAGCAAAGGCAGAAGAAGATCATGATAAGTTTGGGATAAACCTACCACACGAAGTAACAAACTTCTTAATGTTTGGTTTTGGAGAATGATCTATGCCACATAAATAGTCATAGACTACCATAAAGTACCAAAGTTGCAGACTGTAGAAGTAATAATGAGAGGAACAATATATGCTTAAAGCTCAAGTGTCATGCCTATAAACATTCTAAAATCGATATTGTAATGAAAAATACATATAACATTATTCATTTTAATGACTGTACAAAAAATAAATATGAGCAGAGAGCGCGTCATCCGTGCGCAAAGTTTCAGAAGTCTCATTTGACATCCAAGTGGTAGCCATATTGCCTGCAATGTCTGTTGATGACTTCTCACCAGGACATTTCCAGAGGAACAAAAGAGATTTTTGTATTTTTCCGATGCTCCTACGGACACAGAAGCTCTTTTCGAAGAAAACATCTCTCAATCAAGTAATATGACCTGTGCAATATTACTCTATCATTTTGAACCATATTTTGATGCTATGCAATGACTTCTAACTAACAACAAACTCCCCGACAGTATGTAGCGTACTCAGGAGGACCCATGCCGGGGGGGGTGTTCTTTTCTCCCCCCACGCGCACTCAAACCACCTCCCCATCGGGGCCGACGCGGAAGCCTTCACCGGCGAGCCCGACGCGGAAGCCGCCACCGGGGAGTCCGATGCGCACATCGACACATTTAGCACCCCTGTCTTACGTACACGGATCTTTTATTACATTCTGAGGATTACGCCCCCCCAACTACTGTTTATTTTAGTCTTTCTATACACACCTACCTGTCATTTGGAACACACGAAGCTCTCATCCTTTCCACCTGTGCAATCCATTTTACATGACGAACCGGGTCTTTTTGGAAAAATATGAAGAATGAATCCATCCTCCTAAGTGTTCGAACAATATCCAGCAATACAACGAGCCGGCATTTTGGCTGGTACGAAGGAACAAACGGCTACCTTCTCGCAGGTAAAACTGGTATAAACACATGAAGCCGCCTGAATGGGCGTCCACTACTAACGTCACTTCCTGCTTCTTCTCCAAAACAAATACATCGAGAGAATTTTCGTGGTGGGAGTGACAAAAAGCCATATATGTCAAAATCATGTTTTGCGGTGAAAAAACAGATGGGTCCATTCCGCCTGCCTTTTTTTTTCCTTTTAATAACATACTAAAAAATTTCATGACAGTGAACCTTTAA
Source organism: Syngnathoides biaculeatus (assembly GCF_019802595.1). Lineage (NCBI taxonomy): Eukaryota > Metazoa > Chordata > Actinopteri > Syngnathiformes > Syngnathidae > Syngnathoides > Syngnathoides biaculeatus. The sequence goes on along the minus strand of NC_084656.1, from coordinate 14,868,225 downwards.
CAAAAGTTACAATAATAATCACAGAAACATTCCGGGTTTAGCATCTCATTGGGCTGCTATCAACAAGCCCATAATGTTATAACCTGCCACCTGGAAATACACCCAAAATGAATTAATAGATAAAAATTGTCACATGAAAACTTGGAGGTGGAACTAGCATCATTTGTGAAGTTACTTCATCAAATCTCAAAGAACGTCTATGTATTGGTGAAACTTAAGCTCAGTGAGCATTGAAAGAACACTCCATGAGTTTTTACTAGTGCCAGTGCAAAGAGGAAAAGATGTGATCATAGTGCTTCTCCCATATCTACCAACAACAAATAGCAATATAAAAATTAAATAAGTGCTGCTAAATATTTAGTGTTTATATGAAGTTTTAACCCATACAACAATTCTCTCTCGATTTAATTTTATCATCGTGGCAGTTAAACGTTATTAGTACAAGTATAAAACAACTGATTTTGATGACTGGCTATGTGTGTTTTTTTTTTTTAATGTGCATAATGCAAGAAAAGTGTTGTGAATACAGTTTGCATTCACTGTCTTTTAGCCGATTCTTTTGCTGCGAGCTAGACTCTCTTCTTAAGTCAAGATATTGACATTGATTTGCGAGATGCGTGTCAAAGGCAACCAAGGGATTAATTTCAGATGGCGGATGAGAGGTTGTTGAGGGGCTGCTAACAAAATCTGGGCCACAGGGCTCAGGCTGTGGGTTGTGCTGTGAGATGTTCATGAAAAAAAAAATAAATCCACATTCGGAATAAAACTCTTGGATAAAATAGTTTATTGCCTGTCAAGTCATATTCATTTACATAGTGTGATTGATTCGGGAGACACACGGGCACAAATATGTTAACACGGAGTAATGCGTTTTTGTTTTTTTCCCCCCATAGAGCAGGATGAGGCAAGACACCAAGGCTCAGTGTTGAGGTTGGGCTTCATTTCATCTTTGGCTCCGTCCTAAATCTCCTCAGACAGGGGCCTCGCCATGACACATCCACCCAGCAGCCAAACTCTCTTACGGCCACTTGTGCGCCTGTTGTGTGTTTCGCTTTATTTGTTGCTGTCCATTTTTTTTTTCATCATTGTTGCGTGTACTTTCTGTCCTCCAACAAGAGGACCTTCATAGTTTTTTGTGGTCTGCGTCTCTGAGTGTATCTCAACAGGTGTTGTGAGTGTGTACTGCATGTGCGGATTTGGAGTGTCTCAACAATTGTCAATTGTTACCCTGCATCACTCGGTCTCTTTTATTCCTTAACACACAGCATGATATTGAAGTGTGTCTGGCTTGGAGAGCCAGGCAAAAAGATGTTCATGTGAGATATAAATAGAAAACAGACACTTTCAGTCCTCAAACTAAGACAATTGGAGGAGCAGCTTTGATTTTTGACAGCTGATAGCATTGTGCTGTTGTCATTTGTTCACAGCTAATACATTCAGGCTGTTTTTTTTCCCCTTTTGTGTGCAAAGTTTGCAGATGAATACACCATATAAATCCTCTGAATGCTTTCATTTAGATCAAATGTTCAACAAAAATATATCTGACTCCCCCTAATTATCATCAAGTATCCCCATTTTTTATGCAAGAACACTTACTGTATTTTAATTACATTCGTCTGTGGCACCGCACATCTGCCTCACAGTTCTGAAGCTGCGGGTGCAAAATTTTGGGGTCTCCAGTTTCCTTCCAGCGAAAAACACATCAGCTTCATTGAAGAATGCAGACTGAACATCCTTGTGGTTATTTTTTCTCTGTTTCCAGCGATTTGCTGGCCACTAGTCCAGAGTTTACCCACCGTCTTGCCTGAAGTCAGTTGGGATAGGATCCTGTACACCAATGAGCCTCGTGAGGATAAGCAGTATAAAGGAGGTACAAGTGGGCTCTGTATACAATCCAAGAATTATAACTCCTGCAAGAGCACATTGCACATTGACCTTTTGTAATTGTGGACTACAATTGAGCCTTTCCCAAAATGTGTCATATAGTGACACTTGAATATGTTTAATATTAAACACAAATCTGGTTTGTGCTTAAAAAAATGAGATGTTGCTCAGATGAAATATTTCAAATTAGTGCATTCTAAAATAGTTTCATGGATCACTGCACACAATAATAATCATTAAACAAATGAAAGTTCTGTACTTCTCTATGCAGACATCTTGAGCCACATTTGAATGTTTTGTTTTACTCATCCATCGATGCCGTTGTGGCTCAATGAATTTCCCCTTTTCAGCACTGAAGGTTCTCTTTGAGTAACTCAGTGACTGATTTTTCATCAATTTTATTGTATTTGTCCTAGATCTTTATGAAAAAAAAAGAAGGAAATCACAAATTCGCATATCAAACTGAGATAAGGCTATGATATGTTCTGTTGCAATTACTTGTTGTAGTATATGATGTATTCCATTGGGCTCGACTTATAAAATTAGATTGATGGAAGCTGTAGTAAACTGCATAACCGCACACGTTGCATGTTAGTCATTATTGTTCATATTTAAACAATAAAAGCATTTCAATATTCATGAAAGCTTAATCGAAAATGCCCATTCTAACTTTTTTTTTTTTTACCATATTAGCTCAGATCAATGCTAGATAATGAGATGGAAATGAATTTTGCAACAATTGCGTTGTCTAAAATATGCTAATGCTATCATCCTTATCCAATTACTTCTCTTGTGAAAGCAATGTACCCTTATTTAGCTAACATTAAACCGCTAATGGTTATTGCATATAGTTAGAACATGGACATGCCAACAGCATTTCCACATTGTATTCCTCTTTATGTCCAATTTCAAGCCAAACATTTACCCATTTTCTCTCTCTCTCTCTCTCTCTCTCTCTCTCTCTCTCTCTCTGAGCTTCTGCAATTGCAAAGAAGATTACTAATGTGAAGAGAGATCATTGAAGCAGGCAAAACAGCATGCGGCAGAAAGCGTGCACTGGGCTAATCATATTCATAATTTTGCTTCAGCTTTGATGGTCCTCATTGACGAAGACCTATTGAATTTTTAGGGATAATAAGTGGATAGTGGTTTGGTGGCAAAATGGAGACTGTGGAGTGCCTGCTTGTTGCAGAAGCTTTTTTAAAATTATAATTCTTTTATCCCTAAAAAAATAAAATAAATGTTAATCCTAGACCAGAGATTTGAAACTTCTTATTTAGCATGTGTCAGATCATACTTCTGGCTACTCTCAGGGGGGTGGTTATAACAGAAAACAAATGCAACATTTAAAAAATTTAATATGTTGTAATTTGATTCATTTTTTTTAAATGATGGATAAGTACTGTAGAACAGAAGTCAAGGAAAAATTCTCTACATCAAATGTGGAGGGCCAGCATTTGCCTGACATCTATGTCATGGACCATGAGCATTTTTTAACATATATTTTAAATACCAAATTCCTTTAAATTATACTTCAAAACACTTTGATAATTGTTTTTTGTAGCTTAACTGAAAGAGACCAGGGTTTTTAATGTTCATAGCATGGGTTAGTTTAAAGCTCGGGAATTACAGCAGCGGTACTGCTATTATTTACCTATTTAGATACTCATAGGCACGCAATAGATGACTCTGGAGATAATAGAGGTGCTGCAGACTTTGATGTAGTTCCCTAAAATCAAGCAGTGGCTGTACCTTAATGATGTTTGTGTACTTTGAGCTTGTGTTTTGTTGAAAGCAAGATCACAACAATGTATCTGTGAAGATTTTGCCAACATTGATTGGTACAACTTTGTTGCAACATGCCGATGACGGTAGGAGAAAAAAGTTTAAAACAGTTCTAAAATGAGTGAGGTGTTCTGCCAATCAGTCACTTTGAACTGCAATAACAACACTAATTACAGGTTCAGCGGTTTACCCTCAACATCAACACAAAAGACACCGTCACTGTCGCTGAACTTTTTCTAATTTAAAAGACACAGTAGGATGTCTGATGTGCTGCCAAAAAGCACAGCAGTGTCACATTTTTTTTTTTTTTTTTTTTTATCACAGGATATAGTTTTGCACTTTATTGGGAGGCCGGTGGCACTGCTGGATTGCTGACAGACTATCAGCACTTCTGTTGTAATATTAGTGTCAGAGAAATGAAGGTTTTCACCATTGCTCATAGAAAGCGAGGACAGATACTTTTGATGAGAGAGTGAATTGGAAGATTATTGGAACACTGTTGTTTAGTAAAGCAAAGCAAATGTATTTATATAGCGCATTTCATACACAAGGTAACTCAATGTGCTTTACATGATTAGTAGTGTATTCTGTTGGAAATTAATTGGTCATGCAGAGCCGTAATTGGGATCTTTGATGATACACGTCTTGGAATGACAGTAATTACACATCATAAATTTAGCTTGTCTTGTTCCTGTGTATTTGCAATGAACTCATGTGTTTACTGTGGCTAACAGGCTGTTACATTTACACCAGAACAAATGTTGAGAGGCGGCACTGGGTAGGAAACACCAGCAAACAAGCAATAAAATGCTCAAGATCATAACAAATGTGATGCAAATACTTCCTGAAGGGAAGTACTGAGAATAAAACAAAATCCCCTCCAACAATTCAGGATTCCCAAAGTCAGAAGTGGACCATGTGGTAAATGAAAACTAAAGTTGGCCATGATGACATAAGGGGCAGCAGAAAATGGTGTAAACGGAAGGTGTAAACAAGTCAGCCACCTTATACACTATAGACCACAGACATCGTCATCACAAATTCACATAGCTGGCTGATGTTGATTTCCTAAAGAGATACAATCCAATTGAGCCACAGGTTGGATCGTTATCAGGTTGTACAAGATGAACCCAGGTTAGAAGCAAATTTGGCTTTACAATTATTCACGAGGCATGATTAAGATGACATCCAGGAAGAAGACGTCAAGGTCTAGAGCACGTAGAGGACTCAGAGTCATGAATTATTTGAATTGCCAGAGATCTGTTCATGGAATACCATGCCAAGGTTATTCGAATAACAGGAATGTGGAAAAAGAGTGAGGGGGGAAAAAAGACTCAAAATACGCAAGACCTCAAAGGTAGAGACAAAATATATTATGTAGAGTCAACTAAATTAAAGAAAATGTCAGTTAACAAACAAAAAGTCAAGTGATCAACTGCACCTACTTAGCTTAAAATAGAGAAGAGAAAATTGATACTTGTATTGTTGTGAAAGTGCCTCAATATAGCTTTACAACCTTGCCATATTTACCCATTTGTTAAAAAATGCGGTCCTTAACTGCACCACAGATCTGAGCAGCCATTTACATTTTTGTAAATCTATCCTATGGAGAATAGTGCGGCCAATAAAACCTTTTCGTTTGCCGTTACGGGAAAAACACCTCAAAAGGTAAATGTCAAAAAACATTCACTGTCAGACCCCAAAACAAAAGCCCACAGTTTTGAATAATCATGGATGCCTTTTCAAATGACGTGACATATTTAATTGTCTAGTGTCAACAGATCTTCAGTCCAAGGATAGAAGTTCCACAATACTAAAGCTAAACCCTCAAAGACACATTCTCCTTTAAACAGTCAATCCCTAATGAGAGGAGCTCAGCGGGGATATTAAGACTGGATCCAATAGGTTACCTGCGCAGGTTGACACTAAAGTAAGTAAGTACACTGTGAAAGTGATCTCAAAAATATTCAACTTTTAATTGCAGGCAGAAGCTTTTTAAGAAAGGAATGACAATTTCAAGGTGCTCAAATTGTTTTGTTCGCCTTGTCACCCATCAGCCGGTTTGGCTAATTTTGCCACATTTGTTTTGAGGACATCTGATATCATCAGCATATAAAACACACACGCGCACACACACACGAAACCCTTGATATGCAATTTTTCCAGGTATCGATTAATTAACATGGTAATTATTTTTCGGGCTCTGTCAGGTGGGAAACAATTAACAATACAAGAGGAAAATATCTTTTTTTTTTTCTAAACAAAAAGGTAACATTTAATCTCCAAGGGTGGAGAAAAGGAGAAATGGGAACATGCATTGAGGTGGAGACGAAAGGGGGCTAGAAAAGGGGAGTTTTGAGATAGAAAGTGGAACAGGATCAAACAGATTGAACTACTAGTATTATTGCTCCCTGAATGATAGTCAAAAGCCACATGCAGTGCTCTCCTTGTACCATAAATCTATTCCTAAACCAAGAAAAATTCAACTATGAGAGACTGCACGAATTACTTTTGGATACGTACAAAAAAAAATATATATATATATAATATATATATATATATATATATATATATATATATTTTAGGATCACCCAAATGTCAATCTGTGAACGTTAACTAAAAGTGAAATGGCATTCCCAGTTTGTACTGGGCAACATTAAGATGAGCAATGTACTGCATTTTAAATTAACCACTCAAACCAACAATAGGTATCACACAGTGATGGATGTGTATGATTCTGACTTTATCATTGTATGCTGTACAAATGATTGTTGCCAAGGACATTGACCTTCTGCACAGCAATGTTGTGTACCCTCAATCTGAATTGTGTTTCCACCTCTAATATTTGTTTTGCTTCATTGAAATGTAGCCCCAGGTTGTGGTTCATTTGAGCAGGTGTGAACTTTGGTTAGGGACGCCAACTTGAAACTTGCCCTTGGTTTGATGGAAATGACTCCTGGGGCCGGTTGACATTCTAAAATGGAGGAGAGCTGGCAAACTGCAGCATTTTGCTGTGTTAAAATAAGTCACACTAATTGAATAGAACTAATTTGCACAGGCCCAAAACACAAGCCCTTTTCCCTGCGGGGTCGGCAGCCAGACAAAGAGGCAAATAAATACAAATTCGGGAGGAACTCTTAAAACACTTAACACTTCAGGTTAAATGAGTCTATTTTCAAAGAAGCATCCATTCTTTTTATCGGTGATACACTTTACAAATTTATCTTTCTACAAATACATCTTTGTAATAGATATTGTATCTTGCGAGGAATTGGGTTGCAGTGTATTTTTTCCGGAAAGAATATCCAATTGAAATGCAGCAAATGCCCTGCATTCATCCCCACGCGTTAAGCACATGGGAGGATGGAGACAAATGTGACATTATGACATCGAAGCCTCCAGCAATATCTCTTCTAAAGAGGTCCAATTTGAGGATGGAAAATAATCCACTCCACAAATGCACGTTGCATAGAAAACAGTGACATTTTGTGTTCACCTTATCGGTGCAAGTAAATGTTTGGTATAAAGTGTTCATGAAGGCTTGTGGGCTAGATTCTGTTGCTGATTTTGGGAGGAGGGTGCCACAGGGCCCAAAGGCGTGTTGTTGCTTTTTATCCACAGTCTGCTATTGAAGTGGATTCTATCTGGCTCAACCAAACAAAATCCATAAGACATGCTGATAAGCGATGCATATTTATTTTTTTTCCTTTCACAGACGCACAATCTCATCCATCTTTCCCAAGACAATTCAAGCACAAATATGTGTTCTTACTCGTTTTATCACACCCTTTTTTTGTCAGCGCATGTCCCATAAACAGTGTTACCCGCATGCCGTGCCAACAGATGATGATGCAAGTGTGTAGAAAGCCTCACCATTCCATCTTCAGAAGGACAGCAAACACTGTGTTTTGCTCTTTTCTTTGGGGTGAAACTTTCCAGAACATTACTTTCCTAGATGTTGCTTGCAAAACATCTAGGGAGCAGTATTGTTCACATCCATTATAGTTATCGAATTAAAGATGTATTTGTAATGAACAAACTATGAAGGAAACTAAAATATAAAATGTTTAGTTGTAATAGCATTGCATTACAGTGGAGGCAATGGATTTCGATGATAATACACTTCCTTGCAGTTTCAGAACTGTTTCAGATAAAGGGCTCATCTGGATAGTTTCACCTCTACTTGTCTTGAGTTTATTTACATGAAAGTATTAGTGTCTGTATGCAAAATAAATCAATAAAAAAATAGTTTTAAACAAGGACAGCGGTCTCCTCGTTCACCTATGATGACACAGCATCAGGGGAAACTGTGGGTTCAGTCTTTATGAACTGTATGTATCAATTTGGACAGGGTCAAACCCACAACCTTTGAGTTGGGAGACTTTTTCAACTGGTGACTAAGACGAGCAGCTAGTGGGAGCCAGTCGTGCATCACTTTTCTTTCCTTTGCACCGATTTGTGGCTTTGGGTAGAATCGGTGACAAGAGCTTACAATCAAGGAGGAGTCTGAGCATTTCGGCCCAGTACCAGAATACACAGGTTAACATATTAAAGCATCTTTGCGATAGAGTGGCAGCAAGAACATACTATGGACTGTGACTGACATCCATCATCTTTTATGTGTGTTTTGTGACTGTTAGTGGAGCTCCGTGGATGATATTTGTCTGCTGAGAATTAAAAACTACAAAGGCATAACAAATGTATTATTTTCTCTCTTTGTAAAAATACAACATTCTACAACCTGCATTTCACATCAAATTCTGGATTTAACTTGTTTCAACAATAGACCAAAAGACGTTGCTCTGCATTGTCTTTTAATGTAAAGTCTCCTTTGTAATTTGAAGTAAAAACCGATTAGAGTGACATTCGGTGAAAAGAACCAGGATTAGCACCTATTGAGAATTTGGCCTCTGAATGTCAACCTTCTTCATTGGAACACATTGTTTACAATGTAGTCATGCTTATCAATGCAAAACAATGCAGCAGAGTAAATTCAAGACACTTGGCAGTGGCTTAAGGTGAATGACATTTTTAATATAAGGTGTTAAGTGTTTATCAGTAGAGAGCAGGTCCCAACTAATCCCTTTACCTGTATTTCTTCCTATTATCACAAAGAGTTGTGCAAAGGTTGCCATGACAATGCTATTACATATATCACAAGAAATACTGTATACCGGTAGAATGGGTTACATTGAATTCTGTTTCATAATTACAGTTGTTATCCTTTCAACCACTCTACAATGTAAAGTGGTCAGCTCACTGGCCTCACAGTTCTGAGTCAAGGGTGGTCAATCCAGGGTTCCAACCTTTAGCTTTCTGGAGTTAACATTTTCTCACTACGCTTGTGTTGGTTTTCTGAGAGTGAAAGTTAGCCATAACCATCCCAAAAAAAAAAACAAAAAAACATTCGCTGAGTCCAAAAACATCCGTTATGCTCACAGATGAGTCTAAATTCTCCTTATGTGTGAATGTGAGTCGGAATGGTTGTCTGTTAAAAAGATAAAACTAAATAAATTTAAAAAATCTCTCTCTCTCTCTCTGTATGTATGTGTGTGTGTGTGTGTGTGTGTGTGTGTGTATATATATATATATATATATATATATATATATATGAACACACACTATACATAGAGCACGTGACGTGTCACCATTTTCATGATGCCATATTGCCAGTCAAAAAGAGCTGCTTGACAGTGTTGGGGACATTGAACCAGAGCAGAATATTCGCAGGGCCTGAGACTTGTGCTGTTGGTTGTTACAACAGACAAGACAGATATTCAGAGATCATTCTAGGGAATACCAGCTTAAAAGACGAGAAAAGATCGATGGATTTCGGCAATTAAATGTGATGGATCGTGCCCAACCAAATACACATGATTGTGTAGCAATCATTTCAGGTAGGAATTATTCTTCTCAAATTCCCAAGAAGTATTGATAATGTCAAGTTCGATCATTTGAGAACAGTGTGTTTAAAAAAAAAAAAAAAAAAAAAAAGACCGGTATTTGTCTCAAACATACACCGAAACGTGTTGCGGCCACACGTTAAACTTCAGTAAACCTCTCCCCAACAGATTTTTTTTTTTTTAAATATGCATTGTTCTCAAATGAGTCCAATGCATATTTAAGAAAATAAAATAAACCGGTGGTCACAGTGATGTTTGCGGAGGTGAACGTGTGTCTGCGACACGCTTCCGTGTACAGGGGCTGAAGCTCATCCCAGCGGTTTATTTTCTTTTTTTAAATACGCTTTGGACTCATTTGAGAACAGTGCATATTTAAAAAAAAAAAAAAAAAAAAAACATCTGGCACAGAAAGGTTTACCAAGTTTAACGTGTGGCTGCAACATGCTTCGTGTATGGAGGAACTGATTCGCTTTTTTTTTTTTCTCCAATCATAGTTAATGAATGAGAGTTTGTCATTTGAGTGGCTCCATCACTATGTGGGATTTGGTCTTCATTGACAACTAATCCAGCAACAAAGTATTTGTATGCGTCCAGACTTTTCTACACTTTCAAACTCTTCCATGTAAGTCTCGACGACTTACTCACCAGATACATGTGTAGTTCCAGCTGTCCAAGACAAGCGGAAGCGGGTTAACAGCATTAAAAATGGGTCCTCTATGCCAAGTGTCTTTCGTTTTTCCACGTACCTTCGTTTACCATCACCTTCTAAATGTTTAACGGTATTGGACAAAACTCTCGGCGTCATGCTATAAAAAATATTTTCGTGCTGTCTCCAACTGACTTAGCATTGAAGAATGCTTTGCAAGACCGTCAATATGAGCAGTCACGTGACTTCGGTGATGTCGGTGCACGAGCTCTATATGGTGTACTGATTGTGTGGATATGTGCCCTGTGACTGACTGGCGTCCACTTCAGGGTGTAATCTGCCTTGGGATAGGCCCCAGCACTTCCATGATTCTCGAAAGAATAAATAGCTTGGAAAATGAATGAATGAATATATATGCACACATGAATGCAGTGTATAACTAATCTCATATTTATCAACAGTCACCCAAATTTTTTTCTTAAAAATTTCAAGCTCTTGTCTTGTATTAAAATGCCATATTTTACATTTCTCCCGAGGTCTTGACTGTTATTGGGTATCATTGATTTACTGCACAATATTATCCCAAAACACAATCTGAAATTCAAGCCTCCACACTTGTCCTCTTATTGAAACGTCATAAAAATACTTCTAACTCTTTGGACAATTTTAAAGTATACCTGTGGGTGGGTATTCTAGTGGTAACACCTCCTGTGTGTTGTCCCCCCTTGTTTGTGCTCCCCAAACGTGTCCTACCTGTAACGCAGCTGAGGCAGCTTCGCAGCTGAAGGTCAATTTTAAAAGGTTTCCATTACTGAAAAGGTCAATGCTTCCAGGTGTGAACCACTGCTGTGGTAAAGATGCCGAAACGTAGCAGAAAACCAAACCGTTTGTCTGTGTGCTTCCAAACCTTTATCGTTGTTCGCAAAAAGGTTCTTTCAGAATAGATGTGCCGCTGCCTCATTTCCCCATGTTTATCATTGTGTGAGTCCATATTACATCTTAATAATGTGTGTGAGCTGCTCCCTACACTTCTGTGAGCGGTGGCTAGGGGGTGCACTGTGGACATGATTTTTGTGCAAGAGGGAGAGGGTGTGTGTGGAAGGGGGAAAAGAGGGAGCGAGAGAGAGTGTGCGTGCTTGTGCGCGTGTGTCAGTAATGTATTCCTGCCTGTGGCTGGGCTGGTCACATGGGGGAGAGCAGTCTGTTTAAAACAGCCTCAGCTCGCTCACTCGCAGCAGTGCAAGACACAGAGACAGATGCGCACGTTGCCTTTCTCTTTCACACAAGCGCGCACACACATGCACACGTAAGGAGACGGCAACTTTCCTCTATCGGACTGACACAGTACACACCTCTTGCTACACTGGAGGAAGAGGATAAGGAGTGACAGATCAGGAAAAGGCAGGCAATAAAGAGGAGTTCCCCAGTGAGTAGCCAAATGATTTTTTTTTTTTTTTAATGTGCAATTTTAATTGGCTTTTTGTCCACACTCACCGCTGTGCTTATTGGTGCTGTCTGACCAGGACCTGAACGAGGCTGAGAGTAGGACAGACTTGCTTGAATGGATCTGTGAGAATGAAAGAAAGAAAGCAGCGCAAATGGCATTCAAGATGTGGTGCTGGTGCAACCCTGGGATACATCTCCATCAATCTGTCCCTCTGCCTGTGGGAGCTAATGTTGTTAATTAGCAGCGTGCGCTTGGAATGAAAGGAATGCCATTGCGCTGAGCCTGAATGGGGTTTGCTCCGGACTCTCGTGTCCTCCTGTGTCTCTGAGTGCGCACGTTCTCTCCCTGTCTTGTTGTGGTTTAGTATGCATTGATGTGGTCAGGCTGATTCTGAGATTCAAGCTCCCTGACACAGAAGCTGATCTGACTGATGCAAAGCAATTGATGTGCAGATTTAAGGGGATAGACCGGTCACAGAGCTCTGTTCTACTGATGTCCCGGAGGAGGATTTGGGCAGGCTAGGAGTCAGTCCTCTTCCCTGTGGTTCTGTTGACTTCTCTTGATGTCTGCAAGTCTTCCTCTCCTCCCTTCTCCAACCTCTCTTTGACGAGCTATCCTCACCTCATCTCTTTGCTGGTGTTTCCCATTTCTACTTTTATTAAACTCCAATTCTCATACCCCGTCCTCCTCCTTTGCGAGGACATACCGCCATACAATGTGAAATCCGGGGTTGTATAGAAAGTGAGAGGATTACAGAGTTGTGAGGAGGAGAGGAGTTAAGGGAGAGGAAAAAGAGGAATGAGGGAGAAAGTGGAAGGAGGGGAGCAAAAGGAGGGACAGGGGGGGCTCTGAAAAGGCTGACACTGGCTCGGACAATTAGCCTGGGGAGTGTGTCCTGGGGTGCTATTCTGAGAGGGGCTTTGGCCCCTGGGCTCTGGGAGCTGGGTCATGGGATGCCTTGACCCCTCCAGTCGACAGCTAGGCATGGGAGCCATTATCATGACCTGATTGATTAGCACAGAGCGGAAATCTCTTTTCTCTTCACTCCTTGGTAGAAAAAGACGAGCACTTTTTGTCATTTTGCTGGCGGTGGCGCTGGTTTAGTGTTGAGTTGTGGGGGGGGGGGGGGACTTCTGCTCATATTTCCACATCAACTGTTGCACTTGGACTCGTTTCAACAGGTTTGTGTACACGGCTGGGCGAGGACGGTATTTATTTAAATCACGAGACAGACAGGATGCCTTTTTTGACTGATGCTCTAAAAATTGGTCTGCTTGGTGTAGAACGCACTTTTGGGTGATGATCCCTCATACAGATGTTGCTGGAAGAGAGTGCAGATATAAGCAATAAAAAAGATGTACAAAAAATGTATCAAACCAAAAGAAGAGAGAGAAACCCTTCGGTGTTCGTATTCCTCTTTTTATTGTCTCTCCATCACCATCTCTTTTCACTGCTTTAATCGTGGCGGTCCCATCTTTCCCAAACCCTTGCTACCCACCTTCCTCCTTTTCCGCCTCCTCCGCCTCTCCAGACTGGGAGTTTAGTGTGGTGTTTAGTGCAGCTCACGGCTGATCAAAGCAAGACGTGTCAGACTAGGCTTAGCCCAGGCACTCCTAATGGAGCACCGTTTTCATGCCTTGTTGGTGGTGGGGCAGGAGGGAGGGATGGGAGTTTGGGGTGGGGGGCAAAAAAGGCCAAAAACAAGTGACAAGGGGGAGTTGAAGGGAGCCCAGCCAAGTGAGAGTGAAATGGTTTCAAAAGGGGAAGAAGCATGATAGAGTAAGTAGAAGGAGTGAGGATAAACCAGAGTACAGTAAAAACAGTTGCAGGTAGAAAACATAGAGCTGAATAAAACAAAGTTAAATAGATCTGCCCCGAGAGAGTAGTCACATGTACTTGTTGGATCCAAGAAGTCTGTACAGGTCTGAGTTGAAAGAAATAATGAGAACAGAATGCAGTCTAAAATGTCTCCAACCAAGCGCACTTTTTTTTTTCTTACCTCTTCATGGACCCATAACACCTAGACTGAAAAGAATCTTCCAAGATAATCTCGTCAATTTTCATTGGACAGTTTAGGCCGGCGCAGGATAGCTCCCACACATGGTTTGGTTTTAGGCTGGAAGCAACGCCAGACGGGAAGAGAGCTTTGTGTGCGTGTGTGTGTGTGTCTGTGAGTGTGTATGTCTGCGTGCATGCGTGTGTGTGAGAGCGAGAGAGAGAAACAGGGATAGATAAGAATTGTTGAAATTGATTCAAGAGAGAAAGAGACTTGACTAACGTAAAACAAAATGGGATGCATGCTGTGTGATGTGATTGTGGCAGGGTTGATAGGTGAAGGAAATTATCCTCAGGGAAAGAGAAGTGACAGTAACTTATAAAAGGTCCTTCAATTTTATCCTTTACAAATGGTGTGGCGCCCCTCAGCTTAGTGCGCGGAGCGGTGGGCGTTGAGGTGGTGCGGAGTAGTTGTTTGATGCCTTGGGAATTTCCTCAACGGTACCCAGCAATCAGGCTTGCATAGCTACAAAACGAAAATGTGATGTCAGGGGAGCCACATGAGGCAACACTTCACCTGTATGTTAAGAGGATAAAAATGTATCCATTTTCCAAGTGCGGGAGTGCTGGAGCGTTTCCCAGCTAAGTTTGGGCTCAAGGCGGACTACACCCTGAACTGGTCGCCAGTCAGTCGCAGGGCACATCATCATAATTTTATGGTCTATTCTTTACATCGATTTTATTTGAATCCAATAATGCCAAATGATTTCATCTTTTAAATTGCTGAATTGACATATTTCCTGTTGAAAAACATGGGCGAGGCAGCAAGTGAGGCAATGAGGCAGTGAGCTTATTCCTCACCTCCGTTTGCGTGATCCCTCATGATAAAATGAAAATAGCCCGGCACAGTAGCACTACTTGATAAAAATTACAGAACTTCAACAGAGGAGGCCATTGGTAAGGGCCTGTTCTGTTTCTCTTCTCATCTCCATTATAATGTTTTCAGGCACTTTTTTTCCATACTCAATATTGTCTTTAATGTTTGTTTGGTAAATATTTCCTTTTGTTGATACCATAAAATCGTAAATAAAATGTGAGGTGAGGAAGGCGATAAATGTCTCACCACACAATTGCTGGCAGCCAGACTGAAGAGGGCGCACTAGAGAATACAACTTCACATTGGTGTTGATGTTCTTTATAGACACACTTCACTTGCTTTAAAGCTCATCTCATCAGACTGTATAGCCCACAAATGGTAAGGAATGAACATAAAACTCCCCAATGGCGTCTCAGTTTTTTTTTTTCTCCCCGAAAAGGGTTTGATCCAGACTGTACTAGTGGTGACAGTTACTCCAGCTTGCACTCAGTGTACCAACTACAAACAGTAAAAAATCATTTTATTAAAAAGACCCACAAGATTCCTTCGGAGCACAAAAAATTAGATCGTGCGATGAAAGAAATTCCAAAATTCTATTTTTTTTTTTTAATTCTCTGTTTAAAATATTTTGGGATTTCTAATTACATAAACAAAATGAGTGAAACATTTTACTATAGGCCTAAAGTGAAATCAATTTTTAATGTAGCCTTTAAGATAAAGAAATACTAATTTCATCCCTTTAAAGCACTCGTTCCTTATGGCGAAAATTGTGTGTGTAAAAAGAATGGCAATTCAAATAGCAGTGCCTCACCAATGATGAACCAGACCACACATCACTGCTACAAAAAATGTCATTTTAAAAAAACACATCGTTGTCATTCAATATTAAAACTTAAAAAGAACAAAAAACATTCTTCAATTTAACACCTAAAGAAGACATACTAAAAGGCATTGTGAATTGCTTGGTGATACATGCCATCCAGCTAAATGATCCACAAGTTTAAAACAAAATGTGCCACTGTTACACTATAAGTGAAATGATAAAGCAATATCAACAGCAACAAAACATGCAAACTACATTTTGTAAGATCCATACTTTGCCATGTCCTTCCCTTAACTTCCTTTGGAGGTGATCTATGGTAACTCTGATGTTTTTGTGAGTTTTGCCCAAAAATGTTGTGGCATTATGTAGCTGGGCCTTTGCTGTGCATTTACCCAACTTAATCCACCTCTTAATATCACCACTATCACATCGTAATGATATAAACCACCCTTATTATACAAAAATGCAACTGTCATGTATCAAGTGATATTTATTGAATAACATGGAGAGGGAAAAAAAAAACCCAAGACATTTGAATAAAATATATCACACTTACCAGAGATGTTGATTATTCAAAATCCTAACATACAGATCGAAACACGTGTTTGCTAATCGAAGTTGGCTGTAACATGGCTGCTTGATCACTAAATTAGAGGTTCGAACATACTCCAATCCACATGAATGAAAAAATTGAAATCTGATTGGTTGAAGAAACCGCCCATTGGTAATATGGTTTAGTTATATTGGCCAGCACTCCTGATACTGAATGCCCTGGGAAGATTAGATTTGGCAGCACATGTAATTGTAGACCAGTTCTTCTGATTGTGCTTAGACCAGCAGACAAGGTGTTGCCTGCCCTCACTTTAAACCACTGCCAAAATGTTAGCATCACGTGTTTCTTTTTTCCCCCTCCTCCCTTCCATTTATAGCCTCTCTATCTTCTGTCCCCATTATCATTTGTAAGTGGAGAATCTTTTCCTTTCTCCCCTTGTCCTGTCATCCTCAGCCACTTTCTCTCCTCTTCACTCATCCCCACTTCAGTAAAACCTAAACTTAACCTAGTTTTCACCCCAAACATATTGAATTTGTAAATATCCCCAGACAGCTCAATCGATCAATCAATCAAGCAAGCAACCACCGATAAGGCGATAATATGAAAATCTAAAAAATAGTACAAAGTTGAAATGAGAAATGTCTTCATGCACAAAATAGTCTTTCACTGGTCTTCAATGGGACCTCCATGGATGACCATCACCTGAAAGATCCTGCAAGTAAGTGGTCACCCTATAGTTTGACGCACCAGAGTCAGGTTGGCTCAATAAATCTTTATCTGGATTATTTCCACCGCGAGGTTAAATAGGAATGATGACTATAGATAGCAGCATGAAACCTTTTGAGTTTAACATAGAATACAAATGTGCTGCTAAGTGTGACCTGCTGACATTATTAAACAGGCGGCACAAGGATATTGTAGTCTATGCTGCATCGAAGAAAAAACATTTTTTAAGTCTATCCTATAGAAGCATGCCACAAAAATTGACTATGACAAAATGGTGCTAAAATAATTCTGAGCTCTTTTGAGCCCTTTTACAATGCAAAGGCTAAACATACTACTCTGGACTATTTAGTGCAAACGGGATTGAAGAAAAAAAACGATTCCAGGAGTCATCTTTTACCTACTTACGGGTAATCATGGAGCTATCTTACGATATCTTCTCTGTAGAGTGCTCCAGTTTACAAAGGCAGAATCATAAGAGGTCGTTAAAATGTTTCCTTTTGAACATCCGAGTTCAGCTTTTTCAATTGTTTTGGATTTTATAACATTTAAGTTTAATATCACAATATAATATTGAACCCAACCCTTGAGTAACAAGGTGGAAGTAACAAAAGAA
The DNA here is from genome assembly GCF_019802595.1 of Syngnathoides biaculeatus. Classification (NCBI taxonomy): domain Eukaryota; kingdom Metazoa; phylum Chordata; class Actinopteri; order Syngnathiformes; family Syngnathidae; genus Syngnathoides; species Syngnathoides biaculeatus. The sequence goes on along the minus strand of NC_084656.1, from coordinate 14,850,973 downwards.
TGAAATGGATTATTTACGTACACTTATCCAAGACCCATGACTTAAAAGTGCTATCTTTTGTCTGAAACAACGCTCCAAGCAGCAGCAAATGTATACTCCCACGCTTCCTCCAACCACCCTCTCCATCTTTCTTTTTAGTTTGATATGCCACACTCTGTTTGCTTTTATCTAAATGTACTCAAGGGTTTCAAAACATGACATAATTTTGTTCAGAATTGGCCCTAATTAAGCTGCCTCACTTCCATTTCTGAGATGTGCATTCTGCTACAGTTTCCTCGTTACACTCAAAGCTAGTAGAAATGGCTCATTCTATGTCATTTCCATCTATTTTTACTGCATATTTTACTCCTATATTTCTCAACGAATGTGTCATAAATCCAGGTAATCGTTTCTCAAAATCTCATGTTCAATGGCATGGGTGTATTTTTCTGAAGTGGGTAGTATTTCATGTGTGCATTTTTTTTTTTTATTTGCCCACACAGTAGACTGAACCTTCTTGAGCGCGCCTCAGACTGCCTTTTTGTCTGTCAACTGATCTAAATGCTCCGGGGTCACTTTTGTGTGTACTGTATATCTATCTGCTTCCCTCGGCTGTATTCTCATTTTAAGAGATCACTGCCTGTGGCATTCTTCCAGCACAGGCGAAAGAAAAGTTAGACACACTTGTCGAAGGTTCTGATCAAAGAAAATAAGTGATCATGGGAAGGCACTACAACAAACTTTTTTTTTTTCTTTGAATATGCATCTCTCACTACGCCTCAACAAGCCCTTATACACATGTAGTTGTTATCACTATGATGTTGGTTGATCAAATGCAGTTATTTTCAAAGACACATGCACAGAGTACCCAAGTGCATCTTAAAAAGGTTCAGAGCGGAGTAGATGTGCCCTCAGGCTACATTAGGGTATGTTGGGAAGCAAATAGTACACACAACAGAAGAGTAAATGATGAAGAAGCAAGGCATTAGCTATCCATCTATCCCTCCCTTCATTGATTATGATGGGCTAACGTTTTTATGTATACTTTCATTAGAGAGCTGCATATTGCATAACCGACTAAGTCTCTTTTCATGTTGACCATTACTGACTAGTCCACTGAATTGATGACAATTCTTATAAAATTCTTGTGGTTTCCTATGGAGTTGTTCTAGAGAACGGCACTTTTTAAATATACTAAAACAATCAAATCATGAAAGGTAGCTGTAATTTAGATTCTCTGTTGAAGTCCTTAATTAGACCTTTTTCTTTGAACGCCTGATTATTACTGTATTTCTAAGAGCTATTTGGGACTTCTTATCACTTGCGGAGAGATAACGATGCTGTTAGCCTAATTTCAGGTCACTTATCCCTCCAGTCATTTGTTTCAAAAAATTCACATCTCTGAAGAAGTGGTAATTGTTTAATCTACAGTATATACTGTATAACAGTGATTTCAAGCAGTACCAGAAAGTTATGTCAGTCATAACTGTGGTTGTTCTAGATTTTATTTTTTTCAAATTTTTTTTTTTCAAGTTTTTTTTTTTTTTTTTTTTTAGTTGGGAACCTTGTGAATGTATTTTGAAATTCAATTCACTTTTTATTGGTTCTGACATCGTTGTCCAGGCATCCACGGTCTGCTGGGCATAGTTATTAAATTATATTCACCATACAGATTGGATTATGCAACCTACAAACGTAGTCACAACACTCATTATACAGTACCTGCATTCACTATAGAGATCCAATGAGAGACACCTGCATATTCAGGCCTTACAAAATTATATAGAATATGAAACTAAGAGTATCCATTTAATAACACTTGTGTTGTTATAGTTTTGAATAAAAGTGGTGTAGCTGGTACTGTACCATGTGGAAAAAGGTTTTAATATTTTAGTTGATTATTTAACTACTTGGAAGAGATCGATCTAAGATATAAAATAGCATGCTTAATTTTGTAAATTACCTAGTTTAATGTTTTTTTTTCATTGAGTAATTTTATCTGTTAAAATTACAAACTTTTTGTGAGCATGCGTTGGGAAACAGCATAAAACAGAAGGACTTGTGCTACTATAGTTGCAAGACAAGTTTGGCATCAGCTGTGGCAGAGATAGCGGTACTCTTGATTGAGGGAGAAGCGGTGGTCAAGAGGTCAGGATGAAGTGACAGGTATAGCTGTGAAACAGGGCATGCATAGTGCTTGCTTGAAAGACGAGAACAAACACCGAACACATAAGTGGTGTGGCTGAGAGGCTGTCGGCATTTATGACAACACATCTGACACTGACTCCTTGAGGAAGACAGAAGAGAAAAGAAGCAAAGTCAACTTGAGAGGGTCAAAAGGAGGACGCCAGCAGAGGCGATTGTGATGTGAGAACACGTGACATTCAAAAATGAAGGAGATCACATTTTACTGAAAAACACATTAGAGCATAAGTGGGAGAGAAGTACTGTGGCAGAAGAGAAAAAGCAATAAGAATGAAGCCTACAATGAATCTGAGGTTATTGCCTCTTGTCTTGTCTCGTTGGTTTATGAGAACATAATGATTTGCATATTGAAGCTACAATACAACCTTAAAATAGAAGTGTTACATTTCAGTCCTGTGCAGAAATCATGTTTGGGAACACCAAAATTACTTTAGTAAGCATCACAACATTCTACACACAAAAAGGTCCTACCCTCTTACACACTCATACTTTATTGCATAGATGTCGTCAGATTGAATGACATTCATTGACGTATCCACTTGTCTTGTTTCTACACAAAAGATCAAGATAAGAAAATAAGGAAATGATATGCTTGAGGTGGAGAGACAAGCATGCCAAAGTCTTATTTCAACACTGAACGTAGTCTGCTTATCTGCCAAGTAATGTTATGTTGCCGTTTTAGTTTACACCTTTGAGGATGTGTGTGTAAAATATTGAGTTTTACCAAAGGCTCTTGAAAATAGCAATACAAATTGTCTTTTACTCTTTATACAACAACAGTTCTTTAGTTTTTCCATTTTTATTCAAGTCTGTTCTCAGAGATGGCCAGCTCGGGGATGCTGAAACAAAACCATTCTCATTTATTTTCCGTTTTTTGTGCCGCTAGTTGTAGACTGAACTTCACAGCACAAATGGGTCGAAAATGTTTACACTTCTGGGAGTCCGTGACTTTAATCATATATAAGGTTTTCATCAATTGAAGAATATTAGAATTTTCAGTTCACTCTATGAGTTCAGATTTTCAATAATTCTGTCGACTCCTCATACAACTATATACTATGTTTGTACATATACTGTAGAGTAGCCTTTGATCAAGAGTCTGTGCAGAGATTTTATTTTTTTTCCTGGGTGGTGAGCTTTTAATCTATTTAAGTCTGATCTTTAAACACCAATCAATGCACCCTTTTATATTTCCATTAGGTTACGGAGGGAATGGGATCAAGGATGACAACAGAGGCTCAGTCATGACCACATTAACACTGAAAACTCACAATACTTCTACCAATGTGGATTAAGATGCTGGTTAACCTCCAATTTGTTTGGAATGACAAGCAATAGTAATGCTCCATCGACGTGCAAATTTTTAGAAGTTGGATAGCAGCTATTGTTCTTGAAAGGCAGCACCAGGATGCAAGGAACAGCAGTTTGAACGATTACCAGCTGATGATAACTTTTACTTCTCTGTTGTGGGTGAAAACAATTGTCACTCTCGTTCAAGTACTGCATACTTGTAGAAAACACCACATACAAGTGTGAAATGACAAATTTACATCTAAATAGCTGTTTGCAGGAGACCTTGTAACTGAGTAAATGAGCACACAGACGCGACAACTTTCCGCTTTGGTTGTACGCTTACATTTCTGATGTGCCACTCTGTGCAAGAGGGGTGAATATTTTAACAGTATTAATACTTGAATTTAGATTTAAAATTCTTGTGAAGTAAAAAAAGTCTTAAATTTGACACCCCCAAGGGAGTGTTGTTAAAATCTCGTCATATATAAACTATTCAAGCATTGTCAAATATCTAATATAAGGCTTCAAAATTGTTAAATCACACAATTCTCTGAGATGCTGTACTGAAGCAAAACCTGCTCAACTGTCAGTCAAATACCACTACTAGTCCTGGAAAAATGGATGCTACATTACATTGTCTATCCTTTTCCTTCATCTTACACACATCATGTTTGAGATGCGAAAATTGAAGTCTTAAAGTCACTGGTGGCCGAACTGCATGTATTCCACTGTGTCATTGCAGAGGTTTTCAACGTCGCAACGGTTAAATGCTCATTAATGGCCATGCCAGAGTGAACCCCTGATCCACACGCTAGCGGTTAGTTCAAACTTTTAAAATAATATTTCCACCCTCTGAGCCACGCCAGTACACTGAATGAGATGTATTGTGAGGGAATAGGTATAGCTAGCTAGCTAATTGTGTGTTGCTATTGTGGTGGATAATTGCTGATGCAAACAAAGGTGCCCAATGTCTTATATGATGGAGTGGCAAATCACACCAGATATTAAACTGGAAAACTTAAATGGTGAAGAACTGTTACTCTACAGGCTCTATTTTCATGAACGGCGTAAATCCGGTGCAGTGGCCAATGCAACTCTGCAACAGGGGTAATTTCCTAGATTGGTGCAGCCCGGCAAATGGTTCTCGCTTGGTGTGAACAGGTTGGATAGGAGTAGAAATTAGCTCATTAGAGGGAGAACCAAAGTTGGATGTTTTGGAGACAAGGTGAGAGAGAGCAGACTTCGATGGTTTGGACATGTTCAGAGGTGAGAGAGTGAGTATGTTGGTAGAAGGTTGCTGAGGATGGAGCTGCCATGCAAAAGAGCTGGATGTTGTGAGGGAGGACATGAGGACAGTGGGTGTTAGAGAGGAGGGAGGATGCGCGAGATAGGCTTAACTGGAAAAAATGACACGCTGTGGCGACCCCTAATGGGACAAGCCGAAAGAAAACGAAGAAGAAGAAGGTGCATACCGGCAAATCCGAGCCCTCTCCAGTGTGGGTGTACATACTGACATCATTCACTGCCCTTTAAATCTGGCACAATGACAGTCTCAGCGGAGACATCTGTATGCCGAGGAGGACGATGCGTAGTCACAAATAGATAGATATCTGCTTGTGAGTGGAGCATTTTCAGTGCTCTGGCCAGTGTGGCAACACACAATGTGAGGGTGTATATAAGATGAGCTCGTGATAACCACTGGCGACATAAATATGTTGGCAGACCTCAGTATCTGTCTGTGTGTGCTCCAATCAAATGAACCAAAGTCACATTAGACCAACGTTCTACTTTGCACTATCTTAAAGATGTGATCAAAGCAGGTGTAAATTTAGGTTTTTTTTTTTTCCTTCTGCCACCAAATTGTCACTCGGCCCGGCGGTTGTCCAAGTGCACACCCGTGCTTTGTCGGAATGAACAGCATGGCATGGACTGTTCGACCAAATTGGCAAATGCGCAGTGAGCCCTGCACTTGCATGAAAATCAGATATGGACTGTCTGTGAAAATGGAGCCCAATCTTCAGTTCTCAGTCTACAGCAGTTATCTTCAAACATCACTGTTGTATTTAGAAACAAATCAATGAATTCAATTGACTGGGTCTTTACTGATGAATGTGCAGTGGTAATGTAAAATATGGAGTTAAGAGGTAATCACTGTTTTAGTGTTAAATCTATAAAACAAACAGACTTTGACAGCCCCTTGACAAAAACTGTTTGGTAAAGCTGGGGAAAAAAGTATAGGAACCCTGCTGTGTACTCTGCTTAATTTACTAAGCATCCAGTATATACAGTCCAGTATATATTTTACAGTATACGCAGAGCTTTCGTAGCCCTTGTTGTGTCACAAAATGAAAGAATAAATAAATAAAAGCCGCAAAATGTGAAAGAACAAGCAAAACACGTGCAATCAATATGTTGATGCTTGTTGAATCGACTCCTGCCAAATTTCTCTTTTGTCAAATATGACAACATGCTTGATGGAGAGTTTTATTGGCATTAGTTTTCGTGAATGTTGGTTGGAAAATACATTTTTAATTCAAAGGTCCAACTGTTTCTGTAAAACGTCATTTTTACTGAACTGGGCACTTCATTAACTGACTAAAAGACTACCAAACTGAGGTTTTCAGTTAGCTAGTTTTGTTTTGCTTAACCCCAAGGTAGGTTCTTTTGAAAGTGTTTATTTTCCAAACTGGTTCTGTCAGCATTTTTCCAAAAAAGGTTTTTTGTGAAACTATTCTGTGAAACAGTTCCAATGCTAGATTGTGGTCAAATGTGTTGCTCATCATTTTACCTAAAGGTCAACAGTAAGAATCACATCCCAAATAAAATGATACTGAATGAATATACAATACTTGTTACTTCCTCATGACTACTTGTATTGACATGATAATATCCCATTATGTACTACGCTTTCCACAAAAGTAGATTTACATCATATAGTTTATTCAAATTTTCCAGTAGCCCACTTATGCATATTTTGTCTTGCTTTGCAAATGTCCCTTATTGCTGATTAATTTAGTATACATAAGTGTCAAGGTTGTGTTACAGACTGCTTTGAGTGTTTTGTTTAGCTCATTGACACCAACAATCGACCCCACCCCTTCCCCTCTGTCCTGTACCTTGCCTCTCAGCATGCACACATTCATTTTGTCCCACATCACTGACAGTGTTTCCTCTATAGGACTGTACAGGGGTGTTTTTTTTTTTCTTTTCCCCAGCCCACTGTGATAGTTTATTAGCAATGCCTCCTTTGATGGTTACTTTGCACGCTTGATTATGGCTGAAAGGGAATGGGGCGGGCCCTGGGGTTGAGAGGAAGTCTGTCTAATGATATTAACAGCATCCTTTATATGGTAGTAACTGCTTACAGGGATGGTTGGAAGGAGAAATAGAAGGGATCACAAGTAAACGATGGGCGGCATAAGGTACTTGTCAAAGAAGACTAATATCATCCTTGTGAGTGATTTTCAAGATAACCCAATCAGAAGCAGGATATTTCACATAACATTGGTACCTAGAGTGTGTTTTAAGCAATCTATTCTGTTTGGGGAATTCTATGGATGAACAATTTTATAGCAGTACAATAGTCTGTCTTGAATGTGATGTGTAAACAGGCCACAGTCACATAACGAGGTAATCTTATCTGGAAATATAGATGGGAGAAAATTTTATGTAAAGGAAGAAATCGATTGACTGGAGACTTAGTAAAAATAAACAGGACAATTTTGAGATATGGCTCACCTGGAGGGTAATGACCTGGGTTCAATTTAAGATTACACATTCCTACATTATCTTCACATAAATATTATAACGAGCTGCCACCCTGCCACGTGTCAATCTGTAGTAGAAAACTGCAGTGCTATCACAAATCTTAGTCCGACTTGGGGATTAGCCATTTATTAATAATTAATGTCTGAAAACAGTGCAGGAGTTATAAACATTGTATTTCATAAGAATCTATGGATGTAACTGTAAAATACCACCACAGCAGACTACTATTTCATAAATGAAAAATATTTATGCAAACTATTCCAAGGAGCTGTGACTGACTGTCAGTCAACTGGGAAAGGCTCCAGCTCACCCCCGACCCAAACAACAAGTGCTATAGAACATTGATTGACGTTTGTTTTTTTGTGTTAGCCTACACTCATACAGTCTTGTCATGATCCTGTGAAGTGCCAACACAGCAAAACGTGGATGCAAATTGATTTTATTCATAACTGGCTTTATTATAACAAAAGTAACTGATACATACAGTGTATTGTGGTTGTGCAACAACACAGTGTTATATATATTTTGTATGCGCGTTTAGGAGGAATTCAAATCCCGCTACCATTCTCAATGGATTTAATGGACCAGATTGTGAAACTGAATAACTTCAGGGAAGGCGCACGTGTGTGGAAAAAAACAAAACAGAACATACAAGGTTGATTGCTGTTCAACAAACAAACAAAAAAAAAAAAAGCCCACCACTAAATCAAGATACCACGAGAACACAGAACACTGTGGAATAGAGTACGTAGAATACATTTTAATGTCAATTACAAATATGTGCAATGAGATTGAAAGCAGCTCATTCTCTAATTCGGACATGTTTGTAAACATAAGAATCTCATCAGATTTCATGAATTGGTTGATTGGTGATTTAGTTGACGAGGATTTGCTGTAAGAAACTGTGCAACAGTGGTATTCAAATCCCTTTTTATCTGTCTGCTAAGACCCGTAGTAGATAGATAGTAGTGTGCTGAATGGTAAGCAGGACCAATGCTCATGCGCTCCGAGTGAACGTTTTCACCTTGAGAAGCCTCAATCAACGCCCCAAAACATCTCAAGGCTCGCATTTTCTTCCCCCAATTGAACTTGACAAGGTGCCAAGATCTCCATACTCTTTCCCTGATGTAAGTGTATGTGCTTGTGCGTGTGTACTGAGAAGGAGATGTTTGTTTGTGAACATGTCAGTACAAATGTGTTACTGAGCGTTAAAGCTGCCATTTTGAGTGTGTGTGTTTGTGTGTGTGTGTGTTTGTGTAGAGCCAGACTTACCAACATACACATGAAAATCCTTGTACGATACACTTTAGCAGTTGGTTTATTGCAGATAGAATGGGAACACAGTATTTTTCACAGTGGGTTGGCCTAAAGGTAGGAAATTTAAATGAGAGGCTCTTTAACACAGACCCCCCCCCCCCAAATAAATAAATAAATAAATACATTTCTGGAGTACTACTCCCACTGTGGTAACATCAATGCGTTTGAGAAATTGGACAGCACATTCAAAAAGTGCCTGAAATGCCCCAGTTGTACAATGCTACAAATTAATGCCCTGTGGATAAACAACTTGGCCCAAACACCGGCAGAATATGCCATCTGCTCTTCTCATTAGGGATATGTATTTTAGTTCTTTTATATCCCTTGTCACTTAATGGATATTGCCACAATACCTCTTGCCACATTCATCCTTACTCTTTAAATTTGTTGTTGTTGTTGTGTGCAACATTTATTTTCGTTTATGGGACTTTGTTATACGTGGCGACATTCTCTCATTTCTATTGTGTCTCTGCATTATACATATAAAATGGTATATTCCTCATTTGTGTCATGGGTAATGTGAAGCATATCCTGTCTGATATTGGGCAAGAAGTGCGGTACTCTTTCAATTGATAGCCAGTCAATCGAGGGCACTTTCTGTATGCACACAATGTCTTTTGACATTGAATAACTTACCTTTACTTTAGAGGGGAAAAAAAACAAACCAAAACATTAGCTCAGTGTTCTTTTCTTCCACCCAAGTGTTCATTATATTTTCAGAAGCCACATTTAAAATCCAATCGACCCATCAGCTCGGTGCCCAGAGGCGGCAGTCATACTAGCCTTCTGCCATTTCTGCCTCCAGATGTAGCGTTTACAGCTCCATCTGTCCTCTGATTCCTCTCGGTGACTCCCGGCAGTGGTGCGCAACCAACGGGTCTCAACCCTTTCATGATACTTTGTTTGTCACATAAATGTCATTGTCTGTCAGTCATGACAGCTGTACAATACTGCTCCCCTCCCCATCCAGAAAAACAGCAGTAAAGTAACACATTTTTTTTTCAAGAGCATTACATGTGTGCGTACTTGTGATTAAGGGGGTGAAAAATACATGACATGTCACTGTGTAAGCATGTGATCAACGGATTAGATTTCATTATGATGGTATGTTGAACAATCAATCAATTTCTGTCACACATTGAGCTTTCTCTTCCCCATCACAAATTCCTTGATTCCCTCTCAACACATTCCTAATACACTGTATGATTGGTCATAGACATTTTATGGTCCCTCATATTGCTTCCCTTAGAGCTTGACAAATATTGAATTGCATCCATTTTGTGTCCCCAAGGATGGGAAAGTAAGATGAGAGGAAGCTCATCATGTCAGAGACCCCTGTTTTGCCTCCTGTTTGGTAAAGTTTTGTTGAAGGACTTTTGAATGGTATTCACTCCGCATATACTGTAAGACGACTTCTAGTTTGTGTTATGTGAATGTGAGCGTTAATGGTTGTTTATCTCCATGTGTGCTGCAGCTGACTGGCAACCATCCACAGTGTACCTGCTTCTGACTAGAGTAAGCTGCTAAAACAGGCTCCAGCTCATCTGTGACCCTGAAGTAGGATAAGCGGTACAAAATGGATGGATGGATGAATGAATGTCATGGGAGTGGAAAGAGATTTATTGGAGCAATGAGTTTCTTAAATAAAACTCATAGATTAATATGTTCAAATACCCCTATTTGGGGGAACTGTTTAATTGTAAAATCCACATTGAAGCCCTCAACGTTTGCTTGAATGTTTGTTTATTCATCTGTGTATTTATGACCTATGTTTCTGTGGTAATGCTTCATGATCAGTGTATTAACATTGCGTTGAAATTGAATTGGCATTTTCATTTGTGAATGTTTATGGCACTACTGGTACTTCAAATAGACGAATTGTTTAAACAAGAGTACATATGGGACAGATTAAATATTGGTATATTTCTCCATTACTACACGCAATTTGTTTTAATTCTAGACTTAAACAATGTAGCCTCAAATTTCCTTTTTTCATACCGGCCATATGAAATTTGAGATTGGCTGTTAATGAGAACAGTTATGTTAGAACAATCAGAAAATCTAGTTCTTAATGCAACAGACATATGTCATCTATCTCCATGGATATTACTTAGCAATGGTAAAATCAATGTGACTTTTCCATCTGAGATTTTCTGCACAAAATTTAGGCTATGTGGACAAGTTAGCTACATCACTGCAGACAATTAATATTGTTCAAAGCATCAGAGAGTTTCTGGGATACATCGCAAGGCAGTTGTCACAATGAATTAAAACTGAATTAAAAAAAAATCTTACAATTACAGAGGAGAGCAGAGTTGAAAACTTCCAACATCACATTAAATGTGGCTATAAGGAGTACAATGTGTATGTAAGGCAAATGTAGTCAAGTCAAGCACTAATAAAAATACTGTAGCTAGTATAAATATATATATATATTATATATATATATATATATAAATAAAAATCAATTTAAAAATGATTCTTGGTAGTTAGATTTAAAAAAAAAAAAAAAAAAAAAAGCAGCATGTTCTTGCATCACTGTCATTCTCTCAGGGCTAATCTCTAATAGCGGTGGCCTTGGTTTGCACTCCATCCTGACTGGCTGTAGGGTGTTAATTAAAATAATCCCAAATTTTCAGTGCTGCACCAGCATTAACACCAAAGTAAAAGAACACTTTACTGAGTTGTCTAAGAACACTGCTGAGTCAGAGTTCATGAGGAGCTTAATTTCATTTTTTAATTGGCTGTGAGTAAAACTTATGGTGGGTACTTTCATTGACAAAGCATACATTCTAAATATTAGGATGATGAGTGACCGCCACACCCTCCTCGTTTCCTTGCTTATGTCCATCCCATCTTAAGTATGTCATGAGCTGAGCAATATCTACTGATTTATCATCCCCAGTCGTTGGTAAATTATTTCAATTATGTGTCAGTGTTATATCAGTACCATTATTCAAGAAACTGTGTGGATGAAAGTATGGTGTAAAACATAATAAAGGTACCCCTGAGTAAAATTTATTTGGGAAGTTGGTACATGTCTGTGATTATTAAACATAATGTACAACACAGATAACCTCAGTCAAGAAAGATTATGAATATTAATGGGAGAGAACCTCTATTTCCCACTGTATTCTAATTGTATATTGAAAATAGAAGACTCTCGAGGGGTTTGGGACTTCCTCTAGAATTACAATTCGCACAATGATGTACACGTATTGGTTTAAAAACAGTTGTACAATCTCGCTGGAGCGTAGATTCTGTTGTCACTAGACCCCAATATTTTTGGAAACCTCTACTTTTATATCATAAGCAGTCTGAAGGTATTCAAGTGTACATTGCTAATTTAGTTTAAAAAGAAAACACCATTAAATATGAAATCCAATCGTTTCTGTTTGCTTTCTGTTTGATTTAACTCTGATTGTGGTACGTCTGTATAGGAGCTTCTTCTGCTCTCCTTAAATAAGTAAAGTTGGGTTTAAATGAATTTCCAAGGACATAATGGAGTGTGCTGTGTTTCATTGTCATAACTCTGTTCCTTGCTCGCCCCCTAATCTCATGAGACAAAAAAAAAAAGGCCTACATGTGAGACGCAGGGAACATTTAATTATTTACATTAGCAGTGGGTGTATGGGCTGGCAGCAATCATGGCCAATCAAATCAGCCCCAATGTGTTTTTCTTTTTTTTTTTTTTTCTTTTTTGGAAGCAGAGTGCTTCCTTCCATGAGGCGGTGATAGCTTTATTATGGCTGGTCCTCTTAACAAAAAGTATCGTCTTAAGGGTCGGGGTTTTGCAGATGCCATGCGAGTATCATTCATCTGTGATTATCTGACATTATCATCATGTTACTATCAATACAGTCAGTTATCGGTTATGCTGAATGAGTTTTAGAAGAATCTCCTCCATAGGCCAAAAATGTGTTCTGTGCAGACAATATACTGAATGAGAAGGTAGGTAGAAAAGCTGTACTTGCTAGTACTACAACTTAACTTAAGCACTTACCATCAGTGTTATTCATGCCATATTTGCCTGCCGCTGATCCTGGTTGCTCTTCACAATGGCTACCATTGGTCCACTCCAGGTTCAGCAGTGCTATATTTTAAACACAAGTCATGAAACCTCTAACTTCTATTTCTTTACATGTTCCTCTCCCACAAAACCCACAAAAATAGTAATAGTTTATGTGCCACTTTTGAGTCAAATTACATGACCTCTCGGACTTTACAGCATCGAGGCACCATGGACTATAAATGGGGAAAACGATTAAAAAAACAAAATAAGAAAATAGAATGGACTGACATTGACTTTGTAGTGAAACAGAGACAGTGAGGTGACAGAGAGCCAGATGGTCTAATGATCGCAGGAAATATTACAGCTGGCAGGAGCACACCAACATTAATGACACCGCTCATGTAAGGGCTCTGAGAAGAGACTCTGTACTATTTCATCTTCCTAAGGGTGCATGCTCTAGGTGGGCAAATTTAGCTGTACTAGCAAGGTCAAGAAGCTCCCCTAATTATTGTACTGTTACTGGAAGGCAAACGTTTTTCTTTTTTTTTTTTTAACTTTCACTGTGCAATAGGAAATATGTGCACTGACCAAGCACTGGGTTTTCTATTCGAAAGATGAAGACGCAAGATATCAAATGTTGCTATCGTGTTGCTTTCAGCCATAGCGACAATAAAGCAACAAAATTCCGTGAAGAAATGTGATACTTCGTCCCAATACTCCCATGGTGACTTTTTAGAAATCTCAGTGTTTCGTTCAGTCCTTCAATCCCTTCTGTCTTATTGCTCTCAGAGGTCTCTATGAAATATTCTGACCGAGCTCCTACAGAGAGCACATAATTAGAAACCACTGAACCATGACTCTGACACGAGAGCTTTTCTCATATCTGTTTGGACAAGCTGGGTTGAAGGGGGGGGGGGGGAAGCTGTAAAACATCTTTATGGTCAGGATGCTACACCAACCTGAAATGTCCTTCATTACATTTAGATAGATATGTGGGAAAACGAGTGGGAGAGGGAAAAGTGAGTAAATGCGGCAAGATGGATACGTTGATAGATGGGGTTGAGGGGAGAGGAGAAATTGAAACCAGAAAAGAAGAGTTATGACTCGCCTCTATTTAGATCCTCTTTAATGACCAGTACTAAAATCATCAGTCATCTCCAGTACATTAATTGTTTGGCTTCCTCTGACATGCAATGATTTCTAAGACTCATAAAGATTAGATGCTTGAAAGAAGGAGCAAATCAATGGAGATTATCGCGGCAAATATATTCTTTAATTTCTTTAAAACTTCTGTGGGGTAGCAGTTGAGGAGTATGTTAAAATTTTGAATACAGTTGCAAGCACTTAAAATGCGAGTGATTGTTTGAAGGATGTCAGTAGACTAGAGAGCTGCTGAGGTGGTTGTTGAGCAAGATACCAAACCCAACTGAAAACAAGCGGGATCAACATAGAAGTGTGAGAATTATCCTCCATCAAATTGTTTTAAGATACAGCTCGTCCGATCAGACATAATCTGAAGTCTTACAATGCTTCAAAATAGTAATGTATGAACCTTTGGCTTGTTATTCAGTACCCCTAAAAGCAACCAGAACTTACATTGACGCTAGAACCACTTCATTTAGCCTCGTAAAATACCATTGATGGGTTAAACCGTTGCTTTTAAATGATCACCCAGAGATTCGCATTTTCTCGTTACAAAGTTGCGACCCATTTTTTATCGATGTCAAGAACAATAAAGAAGTTCAACTGAAAGCACGTAGTATATTTTCAAAAGCCATTTCTCATCAGAGTTTGATTTATCACCAAACGGCTTTTCTGGCGTTCGTTAACCAAAGGTTGAGCTGCTTTTTATTTGTTAACGTCATAAACTGGTAGCTAAAGCACGAGGCAGCTACACTTCTTGTGGCTTACCTCATATCTGTCATGAGGAAACCTGGTAAGCTTGGTAATGGGTCACAACTCACCTTTTTTTCCCAAAAATAAGAACTTTCCCCATTTTTTGACCAAATAAAATATATTGTTAGCTCTGATTTTGTCAGCCAATCATTTATTTGTGTCAGTGGTTCTGTTAAGCAGCAGTTTAACATCACGACTAGCAGACTCAAGATATCACAGGAAATTGCCATTTACTCAAATCGTGCCCCATGGATTTTGTGTTACACAATGATGTTAAAGTGTCTCTCTCTTTTGTTTATCTATGTGGGTACTTCTCAATTAGGGGGTCACGGTTTGACATTGTTGACTTTGACCCTGTATAGCTTCATTATGTTGTCATGGAGTAACTAGCTCGTTATTGTGCTGACGGCCTGTATTAGCGAAGGGCAGCAAAGCCGTTGGGACACTTTCATTACCTCATGCCCTTGGTGTGTTGTGGAGGTTCACATATAATCCCGCAAAAACACACACGTACACACACACACACACACACACACGCAAACAGACACATATCTTCACATAGACTTGACATATAGTATCAATACTCTTATATTTTTTAATTTTTATGATCCTCCCTTTCAGATAAATGAATGTCCAGCAGCCAAGGCTGTTAATTAACATTTATGGTTTTAGATGATCATTGAATCATTAGATTGCCTCTCATTGCCTTTGCGTCAAGAAACCAGGGAATAAAAATCCAATCTATGCCCCAGACTCATGGCCAAAGTAATGATGATGGTGATTGGTTTTATATTGTAAATGTAACAGTGCTCATCTTCTTTAGGTGTCAGTACTTTTCGGATGAGGTGAACTTTATCCATGTACACCACTCAACTGATATATAATAGCCCATTGCCTAATGTAAGGTTTACCACAGATGCCCTAAATTAACAGCATTGGTTAAAAAATATAAAGAATATACGGTATATCTTTTACAGTATATGTTGTTGAGCTGTTCCCTCCCACTTGGATTTGAACTGTATTCAATGTGGGTTTATGTGTCCATGGACTATCCGACCAACCTGTTTGGCCTCTCAGTAAATGGTTCCTAACTAACCTCTTGCAACCTCTGCTGACAGCAAATTGGCTCTGGTCTGACATGACTGCAGCGTTCAATGATTTAGTGCAGGATACCTCTTATACTACTTTTTTCACTATCGGGATCTGATCTTCTAAAAAGACCACCTCAAAGGGCTTCACGAGGCCTTAAACCTGCAGGTCATGTATTGTCACAGCCCTGTCACTATGCTTGGGATAACTTTAATGGACATTTAGCTGAAAAGGTTCCCTTTCTTAAAACAAGAAACTGAAAATTTGTGCATGAAAGTTGTTATAGAATATAGTTTTTATGAACTTTTACCACAAATTTGCCAATATCCCCAAATGAGAAAACTAAATTAGGGTTTCGGTAGAACAGATTGTGCATGGTTTTGGTTTGCATGTTGCATGTGATTTACTAGGATTCCATGTACATGCATTTCTCAAAATTTGACCTCTGGATTTAACCCGTTACAGTTCTGAACGGTTGCTAAAGGGTACTTCTGTTAAACTCCAGGGAATGCATAGCCTTATTGTTGTCTGAGTAATTTAAAAATGGGTTGCTGACTGCATTTTTAAAGGCTCAAAAGTAACTTTCGACGAGGAATCGTGAGCGCATGTCAGCGTTTCAGACGATCTTTCCTCCAACACTGTAATGATTTGAATGATTGTTAATTTAATTTATTAACCAAACACAATCAAGACAATGCCGATCATTTACCTCCCTTATCGTCTGCACCCAATCCACACATGATCACAATCCACAAACAGACGAAGCATAGAACAGATATCTGACTCAGTGGTCCCAAACAGCTGTCTGCCAATCTTCTTAACATGTTCTGTGGCCAAAGGATGCCCCGTGTTTGCTTCATGTTTATTCAAATCTCAGATTATGTGTTCACAGCAAATGTGTGAGCAGTCTGACGGTCAAAGATAAGGTGGCGGGTATTTCATCAGGCTTAGCCAACCTCTCCCAAGCCCTAACAAGCCTCAGGTGCCTTTGCGTGTTGGCTTTTTCCCCTTGCATCCCCTCATTTTCATGTCAATTTCATGCCATTTTTGTAACTGTCAGTCTCTGCTACAGATGCCAGCCCTCAAATTACTTCCCCCTTCTTCTGGGAGACATTCAAGACACTTTTCATCCATTTCTCCTTGTTTTTTGCTCAATCCCCACTTTTCACAATGTCAACCCCTTTTGATCTTTGCAGATATCGATCCACTTGACCTCGTGATTTGGTTCTCCCTTATTAGTTACATTTTTACCAACATCAATTGTCTTTCCTTTCCCCTTTTTTCAGTCCTTTCCAGCTCTCACACGAGCTCAATCATCTGTAGGATAGGTTTGTAATTTTATTAGACCCCAATGATTTAGTCTCCATCACTCTATTTCAATGTTGACCTTTTTCCAAGTGAGCTATTCTTTTCTATTCTATTTTAACCATATGATATAAAATTCATTTTACAATATATTTATAATTATTTATATTATATATATTGTGTGTGTGTGTGTGTATATATATATATATATATATATATTTAATTTAAGTCAATATTTTTTTTACCGCTCCTGACTGACTAGCAGCTGACGGTCTACCCGCGAGTTATTTGATATCTCTTATCAGGTCAACATATATTCACATATCTCAAATGTCAACTTTTAATCACACATGCTCCTTATACAGTATGGGTTTTTTTTCTTGAAATTGGAAATGGTGACATTTACTGCTTCTGGAATGATTGAAATGTTTTTTCAGCCAAGTTGTAAAACATGGTAAAAATACAATATTGCTTGAGAAGCATTGTACTGCACTATAATGGAATCAGGCAACTGTACGAAAGGAAAATGAATCAGATTGGTGCGGTAGTTAAATATCACGCTTAACTTTTGAACTTAAGGCGACAATTCTCAGATTAGCTTACAAAACAATGCTATTGGATTTGACACTTTGTTGTGATTATATAGTTAAGTTATATATAGTACTTGAGATTTGTAATATTTTGTTCACCTTGTTAGCAACCTATGACTGCTATATATATATATATATATATATATATATGTAGAGTGAGAGAGAGAGAGAGTTTTTTTTTGTGCAGTGCACTGTACTTTAGTGGCTCCAATGGTTCATTGATTTATTGTAGCGGCCCCTCCTTTATTCCCCCAAATGTCCTCATGATTGTCTACTCTATCGCCTATTCTGAAAGCAAAGTGCATTCGTTAAAGACAACAATTATTTTCCCATTTGTTGCCATGACATCTATTTGAATGTCATGGAGCATGGTGATAAAACACCTCAATTAAGTTGTTTCAAGTTTTTGTTTGATGTATTTAATTAGTGCTTGATTTTAGTAGAGCATGTATATACACTTTGATACTAGGAAAGCAACAGGCTCTCATTTGAATTTCATTTGAATTAGCGCCTCGCCAGGTTGTCGGATGTCGCATTAGGGGATCCATGATCAAAAGATGAGATTTGCTGGCTTTGAGCCCATTTTGGCCCATTTCCAATATTCTGACCATATATTGAGCACTGCTTTTAAGTCTGGTTCCTAATGAAGCTTTGGTCTCAGCAAAAGATCCAACAAAATACTACAATCAAATGCAGCTCAACTTCTTCCTCTAAAACACACATTTTAATAAGGGTTGAAATCATGGCACTCAAACACATGTACTGCATATTTATTAGAAAATAGATCATCAGGTGCACACAAGAGCATTCATTTGTTTCACACATTCATACATTTTTTTAAACCACTCTGACATTTTAGCTCTAATCTCTCCTATATCCCTTTTGTATGTCAACATAATCAATTCACTGCTTGAACCCAAAAATAATTCTGCCCTTACAGAAATACTCCACACACGCTGCAGTTATGACTGACTATTAGGGGGGAGCACAGATTTTGGCGTGTTGTTAAGATGTAGGAGATGTCTGAGAGTGTAATTAGCGCCGATCTGCTTTAATCCCCTCTTTACTTTGCTTCTATATATTTAGCTCTTCATTTCTTTTTGTTGCTATTTTCTTGCAAAATAATGTATTCTCTATGAATAATTTTAGGCCAGCCAACTAATGCTGCCAACTTCCATTCAAGGGACTACGCATTGGCCTGAGGGACTAGCTTTTGCTGATTTGCTTGTTTGTTTTATGTTGGCACATTATTTTTTTTTTGTGCTTTTTGCTTGTGTGACCTTTTTATGTCCTGTCATTGGAGGATTGAACAAGTGCTGAGCTGTAAAAATTAAGTCTGAAGTAAACAAGATGAATATGAATGTATTGGTGCATGCAAAAGACATCCGTGCTGAGTAGAGTTGAGTTGAGATAATGTGTGTTTATAAAAGGTGATGCTAGAAAGCCAGAAGGTGTTGCTGTACCAGAGTGTTAGCATGCCACCTGCAACTCTTTTTTTTTTTTTTTTTTTCTCCTTCCTGCCTTGCTGGCACCAAGGAATGAAGGTTTGAATGAAGGTAAACAGCAGCCAGAGAGCAAAAGCGTTCAAGGCTTATGGCTTTATAAAGGCATGCAGTCATATGACATAACATTATCTTTATATCACAAAAAATGTACACACAATGTGATTTTTGTTCTGCTGTGATTTACTGTAGATTGTCAACTAGGTCAGATTTTGATGAAAATTAGTGATAGCGTTTGTGAACCTCAATATCTGATTCAAATACTTTTCATGCATTTAAATGTTTTCTTCATCAACATGAATTCTCAGCTACTTCTTGTACTACGAAACCATAATGTACGATGTGCAAATCATTCATCAAATAACTACCAACCTGAAAAGAAATTTAAGTTTATACATTGCCCATAGGTGTGATTGTGAGTCCGGCTCTTGTCTGTCTCTGTGTCCTGCGATTAGCTGGCAACCAGTTCAGGGTGTACCCCGCCTTGTGCCCGTTGACAGCTAGGATAGGCTCCAGTACTCCCAGTGACCCTTGTGAGGATAAGCGGCTAAGAAAATGGATGGCTGGATATACATCACAAAGTTAGGAAGCTACACAATAACAAACCAAGAAACCAATATCTTTTTTTCCAACTATGACTGACCAAGGTACTTTAAACATAAAATAAATTGTGATATAACATATAAACATATAAATAACATCATCCAGGAACAGTAAATTAAAATGTACAGAAAAATGACAAAACATATTGTTGCAAAGTTTGGCAAATGAGGCCACGATCACTTCATCTTACAAAACTCTTTGGGACAACATGAAACATTTGGTCTGCAGACCTCGATGAAATGACAAATGTTTTGGGGAAACTAGTCCATCCATCCATCCATCCATCCATCCATCCAGCCATCCATTCATTTTCTACCGCTAATCTATTCAGGGTCATGAGGGAGCTGCAGCCTATACCGGTTGACTCCATATAGAAAAGTACGTCCAACTCATATGCAAAAGCAATTTAGAGTCTTCCAATAAGATCACTTACATGTTTTTGCAATGTGGCAGAAATCTGGAGTACCTGCGAAAAACCCATGCAGGCTCAGATAGAACATCCAAATTCCACATAGAAAGGCTGGAGCTTGGATTTAAGCCCACAACCTTTTGCTGGGTGGCAGGCATGCTAACCACACACATCATTGTACCACGGACAGACCGACACAGAGGAAAAACTGCTCACTGACTTGATTGGGACGTTTGACTTTTCCGCTGGCTGACAGCATTTGAAGTTTTATTGAATTGGATTTTTTTCCCTCTTAAATCTCAAATGCTCAATTTCAGGGCTCAGCCCATCTTATCCTCTTGTAGCTCTTCTAGTTAAACCTTGGCTATTCTGCTGTAATAGAGTTATTTCAGCTTTAATATCCGGCACCAGACTGCTTCATCAGGCTTGTGACGTGGCTGCAGCAACAGCCGTTTTACAACACGGACGATTTGGGTTGATGCGTGTTGCATGCTAAGTTACCATGAAGTGAGCTAAGTGCTCGTGTGCTTGAGTGAGTGTGTGCGTGTGTCTTCACGTGTGTGCTTGTGCATGGTAGCAGACAGTGTGAAAAGCGTGTAATAGGCTCACCTGTCCCTGGCTGTAGAATGATGGGCAGGTGGAGCGAATGGAAGCCAGACGGAAAGAAGGAGGTAAAAAAAAAATGAATGCAGACAGAAGACCTCACTCATTCTGCGAGATTGCATTTAGGTTTTGACCTGTCTGCATATGGCTCTTGTTTGTACAGGAATTGACCAAGAAAATTATAATGATCAGATCCAAGGGTGTGTGTGTCAGAACCTTAGTTTTTTTTTTTTTTTTTTTTTTTTTTTTTAAAGCATAATGTATTCATTTTTTATAACCTTGTATACAAATTGAAAAAATATCCCACTTTTGGTGTATTTCGGAATGATTCTTTTAATCGCAGGAGATGAGGGCTTGTCCAAGGAAATTTCAAATATTAAATGAATGATGTTGGTAATGAAAGAATTTTGCCAGGCTAAATAGGGATTTTTTTTTGCTGTTCAAATCCTTTAAATAATGTTGTGATAATGTTGTGATTTCTATTCAACAGGGTGAAGAAGAGGATCGTGCTGACGTTGCATCTTCTCTAAGGTAATTTTTTTATGAATATGTTAAGATACGGTTGTGTTTTTATCCCTAAACCTGCGTAATTTTCTCATTGTTCTACAGATCTTAGTATTACAAAGCCATAAATTGTTCTCTTGCACTGGTGTTAGTAACAACAATTTATGTATGTATATAAAACATAAAGAGGTTGTATATGATGCAACACTGAACACTTTGAAAGAGAATAATGATATATTTGAGTTCTAACAGTAAAATACTAATTAATAAAATGTTCATTATTATGGGCTTTATTGCTGTTACTCATGTTGAACAGTAATTTGGGTGCCTTATGAGGCTACATGATAGCTCAGATTGGAAACATCGCTCAGTATGATCAAAACACTGCAAAGACACTGTCAATACTGTATGAAGAGAAATGGCCTTACATTTTGATGACACTGCACTTGACATCCTGTTTAGAAATAAGAATTGTATCATTTGATTTAAGCGGAGGTCCCAACGAGAGTGTCGTAACCTCCACTGGCCCGTCAGTGTCACGTCTGCCTCAGTGTCAGCCGCCTGTCTGTGGCTGCATTTCGTGGCCATGTTGACGTATGTGTCAGCGGTGGGTGGCTTGATGTTTGTGTGTGTGTGTGTGGTGTGTGTGTGCGTGTGCGCGCGCATATGTAAGATGGCGGGTGTTGAAAAGATTCAGTGAAGGCAGCTAGAGTTGCTCTGTCCAGAAAACATGCACATACACACGCACAGACGCACACCTGTCCGACAGAGTGGACACACATGAAGCAATCTATCGAGATTCCATGCATGCCGATGCCACGTTGCCATATTGACTGCCAAAGTCTGTAAGGTTACATTCACATAAGTCCTGGACTGCCGCAATGCTTTGAACGTTTATGCTCGGTGTTTATTCACTTAAAAGACAACTTTAACAGATGCCACTTAAGTTTTACAAAAATAGTAATTTGTACGGGCATTTCTGTTTGCATAATAAGTCAGACCAAGCTTTTGCACAGGATAAATTGAATGTTTTAAGATCTTGCTGAAGAAGGTTGACCTTATTTGGGTTTTGCAAAACATAAAAGTCAGTTGCTAAATGCACGGCACTTTCAGTCCTTCTGTGTATTTTGCTCTGGCCTTGTTCAAAAAGTTTGCTTTTGACCTTTAAAAAAATGACATTTACTTCATAGTTACGAAATTCTTGGCTGTAAATGGGTTTTATGCTAATGGTAATCGCTGGTGAAACGTGTAATAACTGACTTGTATATGTATGCAGAAAAACCGAGACCAAACGGTTGAGAAGACTGACTGACATTTTCGTCAATGACCTTTCAGCGACTGTGTAAAAAGACGAGAATCGTGGTACAATGGGAGACTATACACAAGTGAGATAATGCATTGTTAGCGCCAATCAAGAAACTATTTTCCGAAAGGAGTTCGTCTGACCATGTGGTTTCAGGAAAATGTATAATCTGGGGTTTTACTTTTTTCTTTGAAGAAAACACGTCATTTGAGGCTACTGTTTCCACATATAATTATAAAAAATTATATTTCCACCCCCCCTTCCCCCTACAGACATTTATTCAAAAAACTTATTTTTTTTTTTCTTGAAATGGTCTGCGGTCACAAATCTCCAATTACAGAGATACACGAATAAACTACTGACACCAAGTACATGAAATTCAGCAAAGGTCTTAAATATGTCGGGTAACATCATAGACCAGGGGTTGGCAACTTTGCCACACTTGTCACGGGTGGCACTCCATGGCATAAACACGGGCGCCCTGGGAGTTAAACTGCTGACCACTTTCTCATTCATGTCATAAGAAAACCTTTAGGACTTGGGGGGTGGTGTTTCCGGGTATCGTAAACAAGCTAGCCGCCTCAAAGTTGTAGTTAAAAGTCTCAGAGAATGAACAAGCTATGGCATTGCATATTACATTACAAAGTATGAGAAGCCGGATGTACTGTATCTGGGTATACGGTATTGGAAATGGTTTTATATTTTGTGTCATCATTTAACTTTGCAATAAAGCTGCTAATGGCACACGCATTGAAGAAAATTTCAAACTGACACTCCATGTCACAAATTGCTGATCGCTGTTCTAAACTATTGTAGTAGTCCATCCATCCTTTTTCTTTGCTGCTTATCCTCACGAGGTTCGCGGGGAGTGCTGGAGCCTATCCCAGCTGTCAACAGGCAGGAGGCCGGGTACACCCTGAACTGGTTGCCAGCCAATCGCAGGGCACATAGAGACAGACACCTAGGGGCAATTTTGAGTCTCCAATTAATGCGTATTTTTGGGATGTGGGAGGAAACCAGAGTGCCCAGAGAAAATCCACACAGGCATGGGGACAACATGCAAACTCCACACAGGCGGATTGAACCAGGGTCCTCAGAACTATGAGGCCAACCCTTTACCAGCTGATCCATCCTCCCACCTTTGTAGTAGTTCACTCTCCCATTTTTTTTTAATAGAAATAAATATTTATCTACCCATCATTCCAAAATAGATGTAGTCTGCTTGTTTAGTCTTAGTTATCCTGAAAGTTTTAGTCTGAAGGTTTTGACAACTGCTGTAGCCTTGGTTTATGGCCAGTGGTGAAATGTAAGTGAGCAATAAATATAACACAGCTGCACAGTGAAACAGATACACCTTTTTTGTCGCTTTTTTTTTACGCATTTTTTTATCATATATTTTATTTATGTGTTTGCTGGAGCAGAGTCTAGTTTGACAAGGTCACAGTTGGAAATTCACAGAGATAAAGTTAGTATCTGTACTTATATACAGTACATAGTATGTCAAAGAAGTTGAAAATGTCGATGGATGACTGTTGTAATGCACTCATAGTGAAGCATAATTTCAGAGCGGAATCAATTTTAATATTATTGAGATTGGAATTCTGAACCTCATTTCAAAGGATCAATGGCTTTCCCCTTATTAGGTGGTATCAGCTAATCTAATTTGGGGCATTTTCACAATTTCTTCCCATTGTTCATTCAAAGAATGAACTACTGTAAATACATAATGGGGAAGCGTCTTTTCTTCTTCTTCTTCTCTTTCTGTGGACCCTTGCAGCTCTCTTAATGGCATTCAGGTCAGCAAAGTGCTTTGTAGACGACTCACCGTGCCAACCGTACAAGTGTGTGGATCTCCTGCCTGTGTGTGAGGTCGCTAGTGATGTGTGTGTGCCTGTTTTGATCCCTTGGCGTCACCCTCTCACCCTAATCGTCATTACAGTCAGTCTGTGTCTAGTGCTTAGTACACATATGTGATTATATTCGACAGGGATTTGTGAAGATCATAGAAAATGGACCAGCTTCTATTTTAGTTCACACAATGCAGTTAAAATCGTGTAATTTTTGTTTTTAATCAGATGGGTATTTTTGCACGGCAATCGTTTCAAATATTATTTGCAGCATTGTTATTGGACCATCTAACATGCTATCCAGCCATCCATTTTCCTTGCTGCTTATCCTCACAAGGGTTGCAGGGAGTGCCAGCTGTCAACGGGCAGGAGGCAGGGTACACTCTGAACTGGTTGCCAGACAATCGCAGGGCACATGGAGACAAATAGCCGCACTGACAATCACATCTAGGGGCAATTTAGAGTGTCCAATTATTGTTGCATGGTTTTGGGATGTGGGAGGAAACCGGAGAGCCCAGAGGAAACCCACGCAGACAAGGGGAGAAAATGCAAACACCACACAGGCAGGTCCGGGATTGAACCTGGGACCTCAGAACTGTGAGGCCACCGCTTTACCAGCTGATCCACTGTGCCCATCTGACATGCTTTTTCTTTTTTTTTCAAATTCATGTTGCTATTATAGTGTACTCGCAATCATAAAACCCATTTTTCAAAGAACTAGATCAAGTAAATGAATGAGAATATTTAGTTGTGCTTACAACACAACATATGGAGTGATTCGTTGTTTTGTAATACAATGTGGCTTGGTTATCACCATGAGTTCAATTCAGTTTGTAAGAAAAAAAACGCCACCCTCATTTCTGTTTGGAAAAAATGACGTGTGGAGAGCTCATGAAATTGAGTCCGCAGTGAATACGTTTGTAAGATCGGTTTTGTAATGAATTTGCTCCGCATAGTCATCCACATCATGTATTGAAAGGCTTGTTAATGTTACCCTAAATATACTGTGTATTTTTTGGATAACACTAATCACTTCATTTGATTCCAGTTTTATTACTGTGGTACTTGTTTGGCGTGTTGTTGATTGTGAATACTGGATTGGCTGTCCGGTGATGTCAGTCATTTCGTCTTTGTTTTCTTGACAAGCTGGGGCTTGCGATGTTCCAGAGTCAGTATTAGTATCACTGACGGCAACCTCTGACCTGAGCACTGTTGACGTGGCATGATAAGATAAAGCATATCATACCAGAAGGGCAGAGTCCCGAGGATGCTGACAGGCATGATCTCTGTCTCACTCTCACTCCCCCCCCCTCAGTTGAACCCCAGGCTGCGTTGACAGTGCCCATGTAGCCTGTGCCCTCCGACAAGGCCAAATTAAGATCCACACCAGTCGCCGTCCCCACAACCGAGAATTGCTGACAAGGGAGTCATAAACTGAGGAATTGTATTAACCCAGCTGCGCCCTCGCTTATATGACATAGCCCGACAGCGGGAACTCTAAAGTGGAATGCCCGTGAGATTGACTTGGAATTCAACCAAATTTGGGGGGGAAATTCACCCATAAAACCTATATGATCAGCTGTTATTTGAAGAAGGGGAAAATCCGTTTTTGTCCCCGCTCGAGGTAATTTCCTTTTTACTGCACATTTTGTGCTTTGTTCTTCCTGCTCATGCAGTATAATCCTTAACACAGTTATTAGACAACCCCTTATTGAGCTCTCATTAGGGCTTCTTTGAGGAACTTGGAAATGAAGCAGAATAACATTAAAACACTAAAAGAGTATGTTTCCATTCAAGAATGCAAATGTATTACTGATAACAGTGGCTTAAGTAGTGTAAATCCAAAAGTGACAGTTTAACCACAGAATGTGACATTTTCCATGTTTTCTCTGGGTGAAAGTATTTTGAAAAAAATATGAACAAATAGAAGGTTGCCTTTCGTCCACCTGAGCTTTTCTCTATTTTCGAAACCTTGTGCTTTTGCTAGAAAATGCTGAAAAACACATTGGGGCTTGAAGCCACTCAATTCATACTGTTGGCTGACAAGGCAAGGGCCAGAATTAAAGTTAACAATATTGACTTGCCACATTGACAAGGGAGAAGTGAGCACTGAGCTAGCAAGCGAGGCGCCGTGTTGCTGACGAGACACTGGATGCTGTGACAAGCTGTTTGCTATTCCACACCCACGGCAGCGTGGCTGGGGTCACATTGACAAATCCAGTCTGGGGAAACCTGAGCCTATCTTTCCAACAAACATTGATAGTGCTTGCATGTGTGTATCCGTTGATGGGGATTAGCAAACTTGTGTGAGTTTGTGCTGGCTGGCCCTGGTTGCTGTTGGAGGTCAATGCTTGTGCCTTTTAATGTCACTGTATTTGTGTGTGTGCGCGTTTGCAAGGCTGCAAGAAGTAAAGCTGATATTACAATGACAAAGGATAAGAATTTTAATGAGACAAAAAGGAGGATCTGGGTACGTTTACTTGGAGGATGGAAGGGGCTTTGGCGCCATTGTTATTCTTCTTTGTCATTCTGCCCTTCTTATCTCTCTATTAAAAAATTATCTCTGACTCTTTGGCTCCAACTTTCCTCACCTATCTGCTTTCCTTGAATTTATCTCATTATTTTCATTGTCTATTATTTTGATGTTAAAAAAAATCAGTCCGTGCTTTTTTCTCATCTTGATCCGAATGTGCATAGATTTTTTTTTCTTTAATACTCAAGCTTATACTTGTAGCTAAACATTGTAAATCTGAACTGTATGCACATAAGGCTGATTGTTAGACATGTCAGTACTGTAAAGATATCTGGATATAGATTAACAGTGTTGGATAAAGTATTGCCTTTTACTTGTGAAACTCTGTTCTAAAATGAAAACTTTATAATCTGCATTATTGGTTAGTGGAGCAGAGCTTCATTCTAATGATACCTCATAGTTTTTTGTTCACTTGAGCAAGTAGTATTCACCCTGCGTAAAATCATGTACTATTCTGCAATTGTATTTGTATTTTATTTTTCAAAGCGTAGTGATGTACATTTCCCCCCTTTCAGTGGGTGGCTTTCCATCAATATTTAGGAAAGTGTGAGGACCATATGGTTAATAATGTGACAGATACACTGCAATGTCTGAATATGGCATGCAATATGTATGTCACACGTCCATTAAATCTAATTTGTCCATTAAGAGTGTTTTCAGTGTGCTGCTCTCTGACTCCTTGACTCCACCCCCACCTGCCTCATTTGCCTCGCCATCCAGGGTTGTTTTCGGTCTGGTCACTACTCCAACAGACTCATTGATTTCAACCTTTCACTATCTCTCTCTATTCCCCTCCCTCTTTTTTCTTTCTTTTTCTCATGTCTTTCTAATAAACACATCTCCCCAACACACACAATAAATGAAACACACTCTCTCTCAGAATCTTTGCCATAGCCCCCCCCCTTGCATAGCACCGACTCTAATTGCAATCAATTAGGAAACTTCAGAAGGCTGAAATCGGAGCTGTGACATGGGGCATCCGCTGAGCTGCCAGAGAGAGAGAGAGAGAATGTTTGGTGCGGAGGGATGAGCTAAT
Source organism: Syngnathoides biaculeatus (assembly GCF_019802595.1). Taxonomy (NCBI): domain Eukaryota; kingdom Metazoa; phylum Chordata; class Actinopteri; order Syngnathiformes; family Syngnathidae; genus Syngnathoides; species Syngnathoides biaculeatus. The sequence continues at coordinate 14,823,179 of NC_084656.1, read as the reverse complement.
GGTAATGATGTGATTGATGTGGCCACAGCAGCTGAAAGTCACATCATTTTTCACACCAGGTATTGATCCATCACAACCTCCTCCTTTTAGCTCCTAGGTTCAGTGCGGTGTAGTTCAGCTACCATGTTTAGAGGGTTGGAGTGCCTCCAACGGGAATTAATTCTCCTGAATGATGCTTGCAATTATGTTTAAAAAAAAATTATTACTAGTTTGAAGAAGGGACTTCGGCAGATGGGATACAATGTTTGCAATGATTGAGCAGTGATTTTGACTATCCACAATCAAAGCACAAGGAAGTTATGTATTGATTGATTTATTTTCAGTTATTTCATAGTATAGTACTGAAATTGCTTGACTGAGTTCCATAAAACCTTGGCCAAGGGACCAAAAAGAACAACTTCGATTTAACAACTTTTCCTGGCACACAGTTGACCCTGATTCAAAATGGCTCAACCAGGAAATAGTGAAATAACAACAGAAAATGAATGTGGAAAAGGTAAAAAAGCTCTACAAACAATACAATAGTCAGTGCTAATTTTAATAATTGAGGCACAATGCAAATCAGGGTAACCCCAGAGATGCCCCTAACCTTTTCATACTTGAAAACTCTGACCATACATTTGTGCTATCAAGGATAACATGTATGGTGACCCTGGGTGGATGTTCCTTCTTCAGATGGCAGTGGACATACATCACACGCATGCCAGTGATTAATATTTCATGCTATTTGTCTTTTCCCACCCATTTTTGGAACAGATCTTTTGTTTGTTTTTTTTGTTGTTTTTTTAATATGTGTTGCAAAAGACACATATTTAATAAGTTGACACTCACAGCTGAGGTCTCACAAGATTTATTGTGCTCTCACGTGATGTCACACATTGCAGTGGTTCAAGATTGGAAATTATGTGCAGCTTCAAAGGCATCATTTTGGGCAAAAGCATTAAGCCAATCTGAAAATAGTTAGATCATTCCAAACATTCTTTTTCTTCTAAAATCTGACACACACAAAAAAAATGTTGTCCATCTGCCTTGTGTATTTAAAAAAAAAAAAAATCATGGCACTCTAAACTGCATGAACTTAAGATTTACCTACCATAAATAACTCCTCTAAAAGTGCAGCAGCTGGTGAGCAAGGTTGCACCGCAGCCACACACCTATATTTAAATCAAGTTGAAAATATTAAATACAGTCATGCTTAACAGTATTTAAATAGCAGCACATTTTGTTGCTTGCAGACAGCATGAAATCACTTGTCAAAGTCTCACATCTCTGCAGGAAACCACACGGTTTTCATAGCATGCAGCTGTAGTCTACTGTAATGGAGTCAAGAAAAGCTGATCAAACATCTTCCTGACCTTTCCCATTTCTTTATTTCAATTTTGTTTGCGTATGGTGAACTGATTGGTCCCAAGATGCACTCCCAGGGAAGGCTTGACTTGAATAAAGTCTTTTATAGAAGTACTGTGCAAGAAGCTTCTTCCAATGAAAGTCACGTTTTTCCTCCCCAAAGGCAAATATGATCTGTAAATGCTCCTTCACAGAAACCACGCAGTTTCTTTACAGCTTTATGTGGTATGTTACCATCTTGGACTTTACATAATCATTTGATGCAAAGCTTGTAAATTAATAAAACTGACTTTTTTTTTTATGTGTAGCCAAGGGTGTAAGTGTTTTTTTAAAGGCATACTATGTAGTTTATGGTCCCGTGTTTAGCTGTCTTTGCCTCAGGGCCTACAAATCCTTTTATCTTGTCACCCTTATGCATGTGTGTGTGTGTGTGTGTGTGTGTGTGTGTGTGTGCGTGTGACAAAAAGCAAAGCATGCAAGAGAGAGTGTGTGAGATAGCAAGATAGGGAGATGGGATGATCAATACTGAGACGTCAGGAGGTCTGCTTCTCACACACGGAGAGAGAGAGGGAACAGGACACCCAGCAGTGATTGGAGGAGAAAGAAACAGTGAGGCAAAATAAGTCAGGAGGAGGAGGTGAGGGGGATGGCTATCTGCCAGGCGGGGCAGATCATTTTGGGGGCTTGCTTGTGTACAGTATCAAGAAGCGAAAGAGACGTCATGATGATGACAAAAAGCAGAATCATGGAATGAAGTTAATGACATAAATGTAACATTATTTAAAAAATATACAAAAGCGGTGTGGGACTGTTTAGTGGTGAGCATGTGCATTGTGGGACAGGCTTTCAGGATAGATTGGACTGAACAAAAGGTACAGTTACTCAAGGAGAGCAAGGCTGGCTCAAGGCAAATTTAGGCCAGTGGAAAAAAGTAGGCGTGTAAACATGAAACACACTGCAAAAATTCTGAATCTTCATCTTATTTCAAGTCAAAACTAATCTGATTAAATTCACAATAAGACTCACCATGGACAAAGTAGAACAACTGTCACTTTTTTCGACCTTTTTTTTTTGTGCTGAAGTTTAGGGGAAATTGTCAAATAAAGGTTTGGATTGAAACAAATTGACATTTTCTATAAACAAGTTACTTTTTCGGTGATGAGTCTTATTTTAAGTGTAATAAGATTTTTTTTTTAATAGAAAATTGTTTTTTTTTTCTTTTGCATTCCTGAGTTTTAATATGCACAAAAGGAAGGATAAGATCAACATCCTTACTTTCTCATACACATAGATCATCCATTCATATTTTGGAGCGCTTATTTTGTTCAGGATCCCAGGTGAGCAAAAGCCTTCCCAAGAGATTATGCCATAATCATACATCTTTGTGACTTTCAACAGGGTTCAAAATCCTGTTCAAGCGCCTGTCCCATTATTGTGACTCAAGATCATCTTCTTAAAGTAATAAACAAAAGTAAATGTATTTATAACATTTGTTTTGATGCATAATTCAGGCAACATAAACATCAAATGGGGAACTGAGGGATCTTTATTCCTCAAGATCTAAAGCGTCGACATTGACACCCATAATGAATATTTAAACCTTGATGACCCTACCCCCCATATGTCAGTAAATGATTTATCATTCTCTTCCACATCTCTATTTTTGTACCTTTTGTCTTCTTTTTATCTTGCTTTTTTTTATTTGACAACTTTCTTTTTTTTCTTCCAATCGCTGCCATCCCAGATTTTTCAAATCTTTAATCAAGGCAGAACCACAAAGGGACGAGACAGTTAGTGCATGGCTGTGAATTTCAACATCCAATGATTAAGTTTCCCTCTGGGTTCGGTAAATATTATTGTTTAGTGCATGACGATAAGATGGCGTGTACGGTCCTTGTGTTGTCAGATGTATTGGATAAAAATATATATATTGTAAAAAAAAAAAAAAAGGAATTGTGACTTCCTTCAAGCTTGAGCCAAAATGACCAAGCTTGCTTACAGGACTTAATGAAATTACTTTCCCTAAGGCATAACAGTTTTTCAATATGAAACAAATGGATGTAATGAAACTTTTCTGACTCATAAGGCTTAGTCTGATTTGTATCATGACAGGAAAAGGAGGATTTTATTTCACTTAGCACATTAACGAAACATCGAGTTCACAAGGACCTAAAAAAAAACAAATAGAAGAAATGTGTACTTGCAGTCTTCGGGATCATTATTTTTGGAAGTTTTTTTTTTAAAGCTTATAACGGGCAGCATTAACATTCATAGTTTGCACAGCTTGAAAATAGCCTCAAGAAAGCACACTGAAATCATCTTTGTTGCAAGCTTGTCCTCACAAAAAAAAAATAGATATGAATTCCTGCCCTGAGAAATTAGATCAAAAATAATTTAGGTTCAATACATCACAGCACACCATGCCATCATATACATGAAACAGAAGTGGATAAGAAGGCTTCTTGAGCACAGATTTCTTGTCTTCAATGTGAAAGTTTGGTCTTGTGAGTGCGAAGGATTGGTTTCCGTTTTTATTTTCGGAGACAATTGATTTGCTCAGAGACCTCAAGCGGTCGACTCGCAGGTTGCACAATAGAGTAGAATACGTGCAATGTGTGTGTGTTTGTTGGAAAGACAAAGTGAAAGTCAGATAGGGTGGGACAGTGTGTGACGGCCACGCACGTTTGTGCCTTCCTGCAGCCATAATGCATTAGTGTAAGCTGATCCTCCTCCTCCCTAGTGGCTCCTAACCTTGGGACGGACTGAGATGCAGGTTGCAAAGATTTACTCAGATAAAAATATGACTATTGGCAGACATCACTGGAGATATCTATTACATTGGTGCTTTCTGTGAGTTTAATTTGTTATGTGACCAGGCGCGTAACAAAAGACACTTGTACATCTCAAATCAGGATTTCCCAAATGAACAGAAAAAAAAGGAAGGGAGCCCCAGAAAACACAACCCAAAATTCTGTATTTTTTTTGTAAAGAAAAAAAAACAAGTCCAATAGTTTACAACTATCGAGATGCTAGTTTCCTTAGTCCATCTATAGCATTTCATTGTGTGTGTTAGCATTAAACTCACAAACTTTTACAAGACATTATAATTTAGTTAAACCCACAATGTAACAGGTTCCTGTGCTTTATCATTATTCTAAAAATAAATTTGGTCATAACTTACCGATAAATTAGTTGCAGTATTCTACGTTGAATCAGTGCTGCACTCACTACACCCCTATATAACTTGTGTTGTAATCTATTTTTACAAGATAATCTGCTCAGATAAATATACAGGTATTCCCAACCCATTTTAGAAGGAAAACATGCTAAGCAACACTTTTAAATCAATGACAATACTTGTTCAATGTGGAACTGATTACTAAATGAAAATAGATTAAATGTAAAGACAGCAAACCGACCTTTCCAAAGCAATTACTTGCATAGGACGTTAAAATAATGTCACATTTTCAGAAATAGAGATCTGACAGTCATATGTTTATTATCCTCACACTCAGATTTGGTGATTTGGCTTATGAGGATAAGCTTTACTTTGATGGGGCAGGTAGAAACATCCTCCCTCAAAGATTACTCTTTGACCTCCAATATTAAAAGCATTCCTAAATGCAAAGGTGTCATTTACTAACTCAGAATGACAATCTCTCTCCTGCACACACACACACACACATTTACACATGCACACATGCCTTGGGTCTGAGAAGGCCTTATTATGTGAGCCAGAGGAAATGCAGACACAGCAGAGGACAGGCCACCCATTGATCTGAGTATAGACTCTTGGACTTCCCTGGCTCGGCTCTCCTTTCTCTCTCACTGCAACCCCACACTGTCTATGTCGTTTTTAAACCTTCCTGTCTGTGTTCTTTATGTTGTCTATAGTCCGTCTTCCCCAAATTTTGTGTCTGTGTTTTGCCATCCGGTTGTTGTCTTTATTATCACTTTCTGCCCCCTTGAGTGCACTATTCCACTCTCATGGCACTATTGCTGATACTCTGTCTGTTTTCTAGTGTTATAATCCGCCCAAAGAGCACGCAGCGTTCCTGTGTATTTGCACCTTCTCTCACCTGAGCCTTTTCCCTTTGTCTCAAGAGTGCTTTCCTCCTCTCTCTCATTCTCTGGTACCCAGGAGGAAATTGTTGTTCAGTAATGAAAGTGTGCTTGAGCAAGCCGTAGAGGCCTGAGTTGGTCCTCAAGTGCCTGGCCAGCCTCACCAGTACTACTAGATTTGAACTCTGAAAGAGATGCAAGCGCTCTAAGTACTGTTAAGTGATTGCAGCTCTTTTCATCTAAGATTCTTGGAATCGTTGATAGAAATGTTGAAAGAAAAGCACAATAAAATAATCAATTGTATACAAATCTGCAAAATATGTCCAAAAAGACAGACCCCCCCACCCCAAAAAACCCACCTAATATATGAGAAAAGCTGGATTGATGGATTTATGTAAGATTCATTTTCCAGCACTTCAGGGGACTAAGCAAAGTGCATATTCCTTAGCACTCGCTCAAACATCTCTTACTTACTGAACGTCCTGAGCTTCTGATTAGGTGATGGAATGTTTTCAGCACTTATTACCATAATGTGCTGAATTTCATTATCATCAGTCCAATCCCTTAGGGAGTGCTCAGAAGGCCTTTTCCTTCATTTTGTTCAAAAATGTATATGAGGTGTGTCAGAGAAGGTCCAGGACTGGTGTCACAAAATGTATGCTACTTCTAATCTGTACAAACTACAAGTTTTCTATTTTGAAGAAATCCCCCTGGATTGCTCTACAATTGGCTGGCAACCAGTTCAGGGTGTACCCCGCCTCCTTCCCGATAATAGCTGGGATAGGCTGCAGCACTCCCGCGGCCCTTATGAGGATAAGCGGCTCAGAAAATGGAATGGTGGATGGATGGCTTACGTAGTGGGTACATTACCAACATACTGTAAGCACTCCCCACCCCCACACTGACAACTTGAATGAACATTTGAGTATGTGCTGGTTAACACAACGTAACGCTGATGGGGCTGTTAAAAATGATGATAATAATTTTGATTTATATAAGAAATTTACCAGTTCAGGGTGTAGTCTGTCTTTCGCC